>NC_053028.1:346305480-346497860 GCF_003073215.2 Triticum urartu
AGAGTGCGAATAGGAATATTCCTTTCTCTCTAAACCGACTCTGTACAACACTAGCCCCCTCCGGTGTCTATATATACAGGAGGGTTTAGTCCGTAGAGGCAATCATAATCATATAGGCTAGACAATTAGGGTTTTGCCATTACGATCTAGTGGTAGATCAACTCTTGTAACACCTATACTCATCAAAGTCAATCAAGCAGGACATAGGGTATTACCTCCATCAAGAGGGCCTGAACCTGGGTAAAAACATCGTGTCCCTTGTCTCCTGTTACCATCAACCTTTAGACGCACAGTTCGGGACCCCCTACCCGAGATCTGCCGGTTTTGACAGCGACAATCACCCTTTCCTCTTCAAGGGAAAAACCAACGCAAGCTCAAGAAGTAGCAGGAAGAATTTCTGGCACCGTTGCCGGGGAGATCTATGCCAAGTCAGGACATAACGAGCACCGATCATAAATTCTCATCCCTTGCATTACATTATTTGCCATTCGCCTTTCATTTTCCTCTCCCCCACTTCTAAAACAATTTTTGAAAAGATTTGCCTTTTCTTCGCCTCTTTTCCATTCGTCTTATTACTGCTATGGCCGATTCTAGAAAGGCTAAGGGGTTTCTCCCAGGTTTTAATGCTTTGGATAACCCCACTGTCCTTTCTAAGGTCATAAATAATGATTCTATGAAAAGACTTACCTGGGTGGTTAAGGAAGATTTCAATAATTTTTATAAAGATGATCCCAAATTTTTTTCGTTATTCGCTTGATGAATCCTTGAAATATGCTTGGGATAGGCTGTTGAGGATTCGAGCTAGCTATGTGCCCCAATATCAGATTGAGATTTATTAAAAAAAGCTTTTATATTGGCCTACCTCCTTTTAAGAAAGTTTTGGATTCTATATTTGAACATGGTTTTCTTGGAGGGGATGTCATCGACACATATGAGAAGATGAAAACCATATTTGGGCACCCCAAGGGAGAAAATGTTGACTCAATTGCTATTATGTGTTCCTATCAAAATGAAATAATCAAAGAGATGAAGGCTAGTTTAGATGCAAATTTTCGTAATATGCTTAATCTTTCTTCTACCATTAATGGCCATGTGCTTTCACAAAATAGAAAAATAAATGCCATGGATAAGAAATTTTCTCTTTGCTTCCCAAAAGGGGGAATCGATAATACTTAGATCTATTCGTGTTTTATGCCTACCTAAGGGCGTTAAACAATAGCGCTTATTGGGAGGCAACCCAATTTTTTTTACTTTTTAGCTTTTGTTTTGCAATAAATAATTCATCTAGCCTCTGGTTAGATGTGTTTTTGTGTTTTAATTAGTGTTTGTGCCAAGTAAGACCTTTGGGATAGCTTACGGTGATAGTTGATTTGATCTTGCTGGAAAAAAAACTTTGCGCTCAGGAAAACAATTCTCATTTTCAGCAGAAGCGTTATAAAATACTAATTATTTTTGCAGAATATTAATAAAAAAATTTCTTAGGTTGTCCTAATTTTTCAGAATTTTTGGAGTTACAAAAGCAATCAAAATATTCAGATTGCTACAGACTGTTCTGTTTTTGACAGATTCTGTTTTCTATGTGTTGTTGCTTATTTTGATGAATCTATGGCTAGTATCAGGGGGTACGAACCATGGAAAAGTTGGAATACAGTAGATATTACACCTATATAAATAAATAATGAGTCCAAAAAAGTACAAAAAAGTGGTGATTTATTTTTTATACTAACGTAGCTTATGAGATTTTCTGTTGAGTTTTGTGTTGTGAAGTTTTCAAGTTTTGGGTAAGGATTTGATGGACTATGGAATGAGTAGTGGAAAGAGCCTAAGCTTGGGGATGCCCAAGGCACTGCAAGGTAATATTCAAGGACAACCAAGATCCTAAGCTTGGGGATGCCCCGGAAGGCATCCCCTCTTTCGTCTTCGTCTATCGGCAACTTTACTAGAGGCTATATTTTTATTCACCACATGATATGTGTTTTGCTTGGAGCGTCTTGTATGATTTGAGTCTTTGCTTTTTAGTTTGCCAAAATCAGCCTTTTTGTACACACCTTTTGAGAGAGACACGCATGAATCGTGATTTATTAGAATACTCTATGTGCTTCACTTATATCTTTTGAGCTAGGCAATTTTGCTCTAGTGCTTCACTTATATCTTTTTATAGCACGGCGGTGGTTTTATTTTATAGAATTTATGAACTCTCTTGCTTCACTTATATTATTTTGAGAGTCTCTAAACAACATGGTAATTTTCTTTGGTTATAAATTTAGTCCTAATATGATAGGCATCCGAGAGGGATATAATAAAAACTTTCATATAAAGTGCATTGAATACTATGAGAAGTTTGATTCCTTATGATTGTTTTGAGATATGAATATGGTGATATTAGAGTCATGCTAGTGAGTAGTTGTGAATTTGAGAAATACTTGTGTTAAGGTTTGTGAGTCTCCTAGCATGCACGTATGGTGAACTGTTATGTAACGAAGTTGGAGCATGAGATATTTTTTGATTGTCTTCCTTATGATTGGCGGTCGGAGACGAGCGATGGTCTTTTCCTACCAGTCTCACCCTTCCACCATTGCTAGCCTCTCTAGTGGCGCGCTACTTTCGCCGGTACCATAAACCCACCATATACCTTCCTCAAAACAGTCACCATACCTATCTATTATGGCATTTCCATAGCCATTCCGAGATATATTTCCATGCAACTTTCCACCATTCCGTTATTTATGACACGCATCATCATTGTCATATTGCTTTGCATGATCAAGTAGTTGACATCGTATTTGTGGCAAAGCCACCATTCATCATTTTTTATACATGTCGCTCTTGATTGATTGCACATCCCGGTACACCGTCGGAGGCATTCATATAGAGTCATACCATGTTCTAGTATCGAGTTGTAATTATTGAGTTGTAAGTAAATACAAGTATGATGATCTTCATTTTTAGAACATTATCCCATGTGAGGAAAGAAAAGAAAGAAAAAAGGAGAAAATCAAAAAAGAGAAAGAAAAAAAATAAAGAAGAAATAAATAAATAAATAAATAAACGAGAGAAAAAGAGAGAAGGGGCAATGTTACTATCCTTTTCCATACTTGTGCTTCAAAGTAGCACCATGATCTTCATGATAGAGAGTATCCTATGTTTTCACTTTCATATACTAGTGGGAATTTTCATTATAGAACTTGGCTTGTATATTCCAACGACGGGCCTCCTCAAATTGCCCTAGGTCTTCATGAGCAAGCAAGTTGAATGCACACCCACTTAGTTTTCTTTTTGAGCTTTCATAAACTTATAGCTCTAGTGCATCCATTGCATGGCAATCCCTACTCACTCACATTGCTATCTTTTGATGGGCATCTCCATAGCCCGTTAATATGCCTAGTTGATGTGAGACTATCTCCCTCTTTTTGTCTTCTCCACAACCACCTTCTACTCCACCTATAGTTCTATGTCCATGGCTCACGCTCATGTATTGCGTGAAAGTTGAAAAGGTTTGAGAACATCAAAAGTATGAAACAATTTCTTGGCTTGTCATCGGGGTTGTGCATGATTTGAATATTTTGTGTGATGAAGTGGAGCATAGCCAGACTATATGATTTTGTAGGGACAAACTTTCTTTGGCCATGTTATTTTGAGAAGACATCATTATCTTGTTAGTATGCTTGAAGTATTATTGTTTTTATATCAATATTAAACTTTTATTTTGAATCATATGGATCTAAAAATTCATGCCACAATAGATAAAATTACATGGATAAATATGTTAGGTAGCATTCCACATCAAAAATTCTGTTTTTATCATTTACCTACTCGAGGACGAGCAGGAATTAAGCTTGGGGATGCTTGATACGTCTCCAACGTATCTATATTTTTTGATTGTTCCATGCTATTGTATTATCCGTTTTGAATGTTTTATATGCATTATTATGCTATTTTATATTATTGTTGGGACTAACCTATTAACCTAGAGCCCAGTGCCAGTTCCTGTTTTTTCCTTGTTTTAGAGTTTCGTAGAAAAGGAATATCAAACGGATTCCAAACGGAATGAAACTTTTGCGATGATTTTTGTTGGACCAGAAGACATCCAGAGGACTTGGAGTACACGTTAGGAAAGCCACGAGGCAACCACAGGGGCGGAGGGTGCACCTAGGGGGTAGGGCACGCCCTCACCCTTGTGGGCCCCTCGTGACTCCATCTTCTTATTTCTTCCGCCTATATATTCTCAGATATTCCCAAACCAATCAGGAGACCCACAAAAACACTTTTCCACCGCCGCAACCTTCTGCTCCTGTGAGATCCCATCTAGGGGCCTTTTCCGGTGTCCTGCCGGAGGGGGATTCGATCACGGAGGGCTTCTACGTCAACACCATTACCTCTCTAATGAAGCGTGAGTAGTTTACCACAGACCTACGGGTCTATAGCTAGTATCTACATGGATTCTTCTCTCTCTTTGATTCTCAATACCATGTTCTCCTTGATGTTCTTGGAGATCTATTCAATGTAATACCTTTTTGCATTGTGTTTGCCGAGATCCGATGAATTGTGGATTTATGATCAGCTTATATATGATCGTGTGCGTTAGACCAACAATGTACAGGATGTGCTTCAATTTAGCAATAAAGCGGCAGAATTAAGCATCAAAAAGGAAAAATCAATATAATACGTGCTGCGCACGCATCCCGTGTGCCGCACGAGCATGCGTTAGTTGACAAGACGCATGCTAGCAGGCAGACCGGGAGGCCAAGGCATCCATGTGTTTTCTACGCACTCACCGTGGGGCGTGCTAGTAGTTGTGTGAAATGATGGTAGGCATGCCAACGGTCCGTTGCACAGGCTAACCGGGAGGCGAGCCAGCCCTTTGACCGCCGCCCACCTCGCTCCCACTACTCCATATTAATGGCGCGCCCGATCCGCTGGTCATAATAGGTGGTCGCACACTCCGTCCATAGTTGTCACCTCCGCATGGAGTGTATTAGGATTTTGCCGAAGCGCACCATATGTGGGAGTGGCGATGCCGAGGCTGGTGAAGCACTGATACGTCTCCAACGTATCTATAATTTTTTATTGTTCCATGTTGTTATATTATCATTCTTGGATGTTTCACAATCATTTTATAGTCATTTTATATCATTTTTTGGTACTAACCTATTGACATAGTACCAAGTGCCAGTTGTTGTTTTTTGCATATTTTTTACATCGCAGGAAATCAATATCAAACGGAGTCCAAACACAACAAAATAGTTTGTGGATTTTTTTGGAGCAGAAGACATCCAGTGGGCCAGAGAAGCACCTTGGGGATGCTCCTAGGGGAGCACAACCCACCAGGGCACGCCTGGACGCCCAGGCGCGCCCTGGTGGGTTATGCCCACCACGGTTGCCTCAAGAACCGCCTCTTTACTCTATAAATACCCAATATTCCAGAAACCCTAGGGGGTCGATGAAAATCAATTCCAACCGCCACAAGTTCCAGAAACCACCAGATCCAATCTAGACACCATCACGGAGGGGTTCATCATGTCCATTGGTGCCTCTCCGATGATGCATGAGTATTTTTTGTAGACCTTCGGGTCCATAGTTAGTAGCTAGATGGCTTCCTCTCTCTCGTTTGATTCTCAATACAATGGTCTCTTGGAGATCCATATGATGTAACTCTTTTGCGGTGTGTTTGTTGGGATCCAATGAACTTTGAGTTTATGATCAGATCTATCTCTTTTTATCCATGAAAGTTATTTGAGTTTCTTCGATCTCTTATATGCATGATTGCTTATAGCCTCGTATTTCTTCTTAGATATTTGGGTTTTGTTTGGCCAACTTGATCTATTTATCTTGTAATGGGAAGAGGTGCTTTGTGATGGATCCGGTCTTATAGTGCTTGATCCCAGTGACAGAAGGGGAACCGACACGTATGTATCATTGCCATTAAGGATAACAAGATGGGGTCTATTTCTACATCAATAGATCTTGTCTGCATCATGTCATTGTTCTTATTGCATTACTCCGTTTCTCCATGAACTTAATACACTAGATGCATGCTGGATAGCGGTCGATGTGTGGAGTAATAGTAGTAGATGCAGGCAGGAGTCGGTCTACTAATCTTGGACCTGATGCCTATAAAATGATCATTGTCTGGATATCGTCATGATTATTCAAACTTCTACCAATTGCATGCTACCTCTTGAGCACTGCGTTGGTTTTCCCTTGAAGAGGAAAGGGTGATGCAGCAAAGTAGCGTAAGTATTTCCCTCAGTTTATGAGAACCAAGGTATCAATCCAGTAGGAGGCCGCGCACGAGTCCCTCACACCTACACAAACAAATAAATCCTCACAACCAACGCGATAAGGGGTTGTCAATCCCTACATGGTCACTTACGAGAGTGAGATCTGATAGATATGATAGGATAATATTTTTGGTATTTTTATGATAAAGAGAAATAAAATATGCAAAGTAAAATAAATGGCAAAGGAAATAACTAAGTAGTGGAAGATTAATATGATGGAAGATAGACCCGGGGGCCATAGGTTTCACTAGTGGCTTCTCTCAAGAGCATACGTATTCACGGTGGGTGAACAAATTACTGTTGAGCAATTGACAGAATTGAGCATAGTTATGAGAATATCTAGGTACGATCATGTATATAGGCATCACGCTTGAGACAAGTAGAACAACTCCTGTCTGCATCTACTACTATTACTCCACACATCGACCGCTATCCAGCATGCATCTAGAGTATTAAGTTCAAGAGAACGGAGTAACACTTTAAGCATGATGACATGATGTAGAGGGATAAACTCATGAAATATGATATAAACCCCATCTTATTATCCTCGATGGCAACAATACAATACGTGCCTTGCTGCCCCTACTGTCACTGGGAAAGGACACCGCAAGATTGAACCCAAAGCTAAGCACTTCTCCCATTGCAAGAAAGATCAATCTAGTAGGCCAAACCAAACTGATAATTCGAAGAGACTTGCAAAGATAACCAATCATACATAAAAGAATTCAGAGAAGATTCAAATATTGTTCATAGATAAACTTGATCATAAACCCACAATTCATCGGTCTCAACAAACACACCGCAAAAGAAGATTACATCGAATAGATCTCCACAAGAGAGGGGGAGAACTTTGTATTGAGATACAAAAAGAGAGAAGAAGCCATCTAGCTAATAACTATGGACCCGTAGGTCTGAAGTAAACTACTCACACTTCATTGGAGGGGCTATGGTGTTGATGTAGAAGCCCTCCGTGATCGATGCCCCCTCCGGCGGAGCTCCGGAAAAGGCCCCAAGATGGGATCTCGTGGATACAGAAAGTTACGGCGGTGGAATTAGGGTTTTGGCTTTGTATCTAGTAGTTTGGGGGTACGTAGGTATATATAGGAGGAAGGAGTACGTTGGTGGAGCAACAGGGGGCCCACGATGGTGGAGGGCGCGCCTGGGGGGGGGGGGTAGGCGCGCCCCCTACCTCGTGCCTTCCTCGTTGATTGCTTGACGTAGGGTCCAAGTCCTCTGGATCATGTTCGTTCCGAAAATCACGTTCCCGAAGGTTTCATTCTGTTTGGACTCCGTTTGATATTCTTTTTCTGTGAAACCCTAAAATAGTAAAAAAAACTGCAATTCTGGGCTGGGCCTCCGGTTAATAGGTTAGTCCCAAAAATAATATAAAAGTGTATAATAAAGCCCAATAATGTCCAAAACATAATATAATATAGCATGGAACAATAAAAAATTATAGATACGTTGGAGACGTATCAAGCATCCCCAAGCTTAATTCTTGCTCGTCCTCGAGTAGGTAAATGATAAAAACAGAATTTTTGATGTGGAATGCTACTTGGCATAATTTCAATGTAATTCTTCTTAATTGTGGTATGAATATTCAGATCTGAAAGATTCAAGACAAAAGTTCAATATTGACATAGAAATAATAATACTTCAAGCATACTAACTAAGCAATTATGTCTCTTCAAAATAACATGGCTAAAGAAAGATATCCCTACAAAATCATATAGTCTGGCTATGCTCTATCTTCACCACACAAAGTATTTAAATCATGCACAACCCCGATGACAAGCCAAGCAATTGTTTCATACTTTTGGTGTTCTCAAACTTTTTCAATCTTCACGCAATACATGAGCGTGATCCATGGACATAGCATTTTAGGTGGAATAGAATGGTGGTTGTGCAGGAGACAAAAAAATGGGGAAGATAGTCTCACATCAACTAGGCGTATCAACGGGCTATGGAGATGCCCATCAATAGATATCAATGTGAGTGAGTAGGGATTGCCATGCAACGGATGCACTAGAGCTATAAGTATATGAAAGCTCAACAAAAGGAACTAAGTGGGTGTGCATCCAACTCGCTTGCTCACGAAGACCTAGGGCATTTTGAGGAAGCCCATCATTGGAATATACAAGCCAAGTTCTATAATGAAAAATTCCCACTAGTATATGAAAGTGATAACATAGGAGACTCTCTATTATGAAGATCATGGTGCTACTTTGAAGCACAAGTGTGGTAAAAGGATAGTAGCATTGTCCCTTCTCTCTTTTTCTCTCATATTTATTTATTTGGGCCTTTTCTTTTTTTATGGCCTCTTTTTTTTATTTGGGCTTCTTTGGCCTCTTTTTTTATTTTATTTTTCGTCCGGATTCTCATCCCGACTTGTGGGGGAATCATAGTCTCCATCATCCTTTCCTTACTTGGGACAATGCTCTAAAAATGATGATCATCACACTTTTATTTACTTACAACTCAACAATTACAACTCAATACTTAGAACAAAATATGACTCTATGTGAATGCCTCCGGCGGTATACCGGGATATGCAATGAATCAAGAGTGACATGTATGAAAGAATTATGAACGGTGGCTTTGCCACAAATACAATGTCAACTACATGATCATGCAAAGTAATATTACAATGATGGAGCGTGTCACAGTAAATGGAACGGTGTAAAGTTGCATGGCAATATATCTCGGAATGGCTATGGAAATGCCATGATAGGTAGGTAGTGTGGCTGTTTTGAGGAAGGTATATGGTGGGTGTATGATACCGGTGAAAGGTGCGCGGTACTAGAGAGGCTAGCAATGGTGGAAGGAAGAAAAGTGCGTATGATCCATGGACTCAACCTTGGTCATAAAGAACTCATATACTTATTGCAAAAATCTACAAGTTATCAAAGCAAAGTATTACGCGCATGCCCCTAGGGGGGATAGATTGGTAGGAAAAGACCATCGCTCGTCCCCGTCCGCCACTCATAAGGAAGACAATCAATAAATAAATCATGCTCAGACTCCATCACATAACGATTCACCATACGTGCATGCTACGGGAATAACAAACTTTAACACAAGTATTTCTGAAATTCACAACTACTCGACTAGCATGACTCTAATATCACCATCTCCATATCTCAAAACAATTATCAAGTATCAAACTTCTCATAGTATTCAACGCACTCATAAGAAATTTTTTATTAATCTTGAATGCCTAACATAATTAAAGCAAATTACCATGCTGTTTTGTAGGACTCTCAAAATAATATAAGTTTGTAGGACTCTCAAAATAATCTAAGTGAAGCACGAGAGAACAATAGTTTCTATAAAACAAATCCACCGACGTGCTCTAAAAGATATAAGTGAAGCACTAGAGCAAAAACTATATAACTCAAAAGATATAAGTGAAGCACATAGAGTATTCTAAAAATTTCCGAATTATGTTTGTCTCTATCAAAAGGTGTCTACAGCAAGGATTATTGTGGAAAACTAACAAATAAAGACTCAAATAATACAAGACGCTCCAAGCAAAACACATATCATGTTGTAAATAAAAATATAGCTCCAAGTAAAGTTACCGATGGAAGTAGACGAAAGAGGGGATGCCTTCCGGGGCATCCCCAAGCTTTGGCTATTAGGTGTCCTGAGATTATATTGGGGTGCCATGGGCATCCCCAAGCTTAGACTCTTTCCACTCCTTGTTCCATAATCCATCAAATCTTTAACCCAAAACTTGAAAACTTCACAACACAAAACTTAAAGTAGAAAATCTCGTGAGCTCCGTTAGCGAAAGAAAACAAAACACCACTTCAAGGTACTGCAATGAACTCATTCTTTATTTATATTGGTGGTAAACCTACTGTATTCCAACTTCTCTATGGTTTATAAACTATTTTACTAGCCATAGATTCATCAAAATAAGCAAACAACACACGAAAAACAGAATCTGTCAAAAACAGAACAGTCTGTAGTCATATGTAGCTAACGCAAGATCTGGAACCCCAAAAATTTTAAAATAAATTTCTGTACGTGAGGAATTTATCTATTAATCATCTGCAAAAAGAATTAACTAAAGATCACTTTCCAAATAAAAATGGTAGCAATTCTCGTGAGCGCTAAAGTTTCTTTTTTTTACAGCAAGATTAAAAAGACTTTCCCCAAGTCTTCCCAACGGTTCTACTTGGCACAAACACTAATTTAACAAAAAAAACACAACCAAAACAGAGTCTAGATAAATTATTTATTACTAAACAGGAGCAAAAATCAAGGAATAAAAATAAAATTGGGTTGCCTCCCAACAAGCGCTATCGTTTAACGCCCCTAGCTAGGCATAAAAGCAAGGATAGATCTAGGTATCTTTAGTTGGTAGTTCTTTAATGAGACATCTATCAACTTTAGAAGTTTCTTTCCTTTTATCAATAATCAAACTTATAGGCACAAGATCGAAAAAATCATTAGTAGCAAATGGTTCCTTTTTTGGCCATTCGTATTGCACAACCAATTCATCATTGTAAGCATTATTTTGACAGAACTTTGTGAGCCTATACTCAGGAGAATATCCTAGTTCATTATTTTGAATAGCCAAATCACCATTAAGTTCAGAAATTCTATCAACTAGAACATTGGTAGGAACCCTTTTTCTAAGATTTTCATTGAAAGCAACATAGTCTAGAGATTGAAAACGCATTATTTCTTCTTGATCAAAAAGGATAGCCTCTATGGGAGGATGGCAAGCGTCCACCCTATAATGCGCAAAGATTTCTTTGGCCTCTTTTATTATGAATCTAAACTCATGAGCCAAAAAGATAGTAGTGGCACGCTTAACAGAAGAATGCTCAATATTAGAAAATTCTAAGAAAATCCTTTGTATGGAAGGATGCTTGTGCATAAATTGTCTCTCAAGTTCAACTACAAGCAAGGTGATAGTGTCCGCAAGACTACTAGTTCTATGAAGGATAGAACTACCTATAGAAGGGAAAGCACCGGCACAAGTAAAAAAATCTTGGATAACTCCTTTTCCAATAATATTACCACTACCAATACGGAATTTTTTTTGTATGTAAGATAGGGGGTTCTTCAGCAGGAGCATCAGAATTTTTCATCATATTATTATTGTCCATATCGACAATAATTTCCCCGATTTCAGACATAACGGCAGGAAGTGCAAGGGGCAAAAAGAGGCAAATAGAGAAAGAGAGGGAGGGTGGAGAGAGAGGGCGAATAAAACGGCAAGGGTGAAGTGGTGGAGAGGAAAACGAGAGGCAAATGGCAAATAATATAATGCGGGAGATAAGGGTTTGTGATGGGTACTTGGCATGTCTTGACTTGCAACAGCGCCACAAGTGACTCGTTGTCGGGAGTCAAATCTTGACTTGTCTTGCGCGAACCTCCCCGGCAACGGCGCCAGAAATCCTTCTTGCTACCTCTTGAGCACTGCGTTGGTTTTCCCTTGAAGAGGAAAGGGTGATGCAGCAAAGTAGCGTAAGTATCAATCTAGTAGGAGGCCGCGCACGAGTCCCTCGCACCTACACAAACAAATAAATCCTTGCAACCAACGTGATAAGGGGTTGTCAATCCCTACACGGTCACTTACGAGAGTGAGATATGATAGGATAATATTTTTGGTATTTTTATGATAAAGAGAAATAAAAGATGCAAAGTAAAATAAATGGCAAAGGAAATAACTAAGTATTGGAAGATTAATATGATGGAAGATAGACCCGGGGGCCATAGGTTTCACTAGTGGCTTCTCTCAAGAGCATAAGTATTTACGGTGGGTGAACAAATTACTGTTGAGGAATTGACAGAATTGAGCATAGTTATGAGAATATCTAGGTATGATCATGTATATACACTACAAAAAAAGACACATCTATGACATTTTGGGCCGAACGAAATTTTTTTCTGTCATACATATGACACTTCTATTACGGTAATTGTGACAAAACCCGGTATCATCATAGATGTGGTGGGCTCCTACTTCTATGACAAAAAATCATGACAGAAAATGGGCTTTTCATCCTGGGCGGGCTGGAGACGTAGCTGGATGACATTCTTTGGGCCGTCCATGACGGGAAAAACCATGGTAGAAGCGAGGGGGAGGAAAATTTCGGGGAGTTCCCGGTTACGATGGGAGGTCGGGGCCGAGCGATGCGCGTTTCTCTCGTACACGTACGCGCGTGTGTGCGAGGCGTTGGCTCTAACTGAACCCGAGCGAGGCATTGGGCTCTAACTGAACCCGAGCGATTGCACTGCAGGCTACGCGTTATGAACCCGAGCGATCGATCGATGGCTGTTAACTGAACTTGATCGAGCCATTCCTTTACTACTGCTGCTAACTGAAGCCGATCGATGCCGCCTCTGGATGAACAGTGAGCGTTGTGGGGAGGGGGGGGTTGGATGAACAGTTCCCGATGGGGGTAGATGAACAGGATCCCGTGGTGTTGCCTCTGGATGAACAGGACCCCGATCGATCGAGCCGGTTGGGGCTGGATGAACAGGACCCCGTGGAGGGCTGGATGAACAGGATCACCCCGTGGAGGGCAGGATGAACAGTAGACGGTGGTGGGGTGCCCGTGGAGGGGTGGTTGAACAGGACCCCGTGGTGTGGAGGGCTGGATGAACAGTAGACGGTGGAGGGGTGGTTGAATAGTAGCCGGTGGGGTAGTGCGCGGTGGAGGCTGGATGAACAGGAGCCCGTGGAGGCTGGAGGAGGTCGACGGTGGATGAACAGTAGCTCGTGGAGGCTGGAGGGGGTCGACTGTGGAGATGAACAGTATCCCATGGCGTCCCGTTTTGCGGTACGCCACACCCCTCCCGATGAACAGGACCCCCGTTTCGACCGTAGCGCTCCAACACAAGTCCGTTTCCTCCGTTTTGCGGTACGCCACACCCCTCTAGATCAGCAGGACCCCTGTTTCGACCGTAGGAGGTCTGTTTCCTCCGTTTTGCAGTACGCCACACCCTCTCGATCAGCAGGACCCCCGTTTCGACCGTAGGAGGTCTGTTTCCTCCGTTTTGCGGTACGCCACACCCCTCTCGATCAACAGGACCCCAGTTTCGACCGTAGGAGGTCCGTTTCCTTCGTTTTGCGGTACGCCAGGCCTCGTTTCCATCGCCAATTCCGTCCAAGCCCTCCCGATGAACATGACCATGCATTCCGTTCCGACCCATGAACACGACGACAACGCTGTTTCTCCGTTCCGACCCAGCCATGTACACGAGCCCTCGCCGTACGTATGCGCGAGTAGGCGTTCGAGACCCCGCCCATATGTACACATACGTGGCCGTATTTTCTTTCTTGCACCCTGGCCGCCTCTACTACGACACGTGCGCGCCTCTACATCCACCAGTATATATGTACGTACACGTTCGTGACCAGAATGACAACGCTACGTACGCTTCGACCAGGAGGGTCCCGACTGTCAGGCACTTCCTTGCGTGTGAAGGTGTAGCTGGTGGGTCCCAGCAGTCAGGGGGGAAACGTTTTTTTTGCAAAATACGGTGGCCCGTCCGGTGGGTCCTTACTGTCAGGTGGAGGAATCATTATTTTCCGTGTAATAAGGAGGCACTTCCTTGCTGCCGCCGTGGACCCAACTGTCAGCCTCTCCACGTACAGTCCACGTCCGATGGAAGTCGTTCCTTGACCACGTTGACCACGCCGCGCCGAGAGCACCAGGGCGGTGGATGACGGTGAGGCCTAGGAAGGGGACGATGCGGAGCCGGTGAAGACGCGGCAGTGGATGCCCACACGGAGAGGAGTATGAGGGTTCACTCATTCGACTGCGGTGTGAGGCTGCCGTTGCCGCAGGGCCTGGCCAGCAGTGGGAATAGTAGGGGCGGTGAGGCCTCCGCGGCAGCACAGCCGGCCACGGGAGGCAAGAGCAGGCGGCACGACCGGCACTGCTTTGGGCGGCTAGAGCAAGAAGACCAGAGGTTGAAGAAGCACTACGGCCGTTGGATGGACATCGTACGTTCACTGGAGCTTGAATCGTGCGTATTGACTAAGTTGACAAAGCCCTCCATCCCCGTCAACTTAGTAGGCCCACAAGTCAGCCTCCCACCAAGGTGGGTCCCAGCTAGCAGGGGGTATTCATTTTTTTGTGCATAATAAGGAGGCACTTCTGGTGGGCACGAGCTGACAGCAGGGGGAACGTTTTTTTCGCGAAATACGGTGGCCCGTCGGGTAGGCCCCAGTAGTCAGGGGCAAACGTCTTTTTCGCGGTATACTGGTGGGCGTCTGGTGGGTCCCTGTTGTCAGGTGGAGGAATAATTATTTTCTGCGTAATAAGGAGGCACTTCCTTGCGGCTGCCGTGGACCCAGCTGTCAGCCTCTCCACGTACAGTATTCTTCCGATGGAATTCAGTCGTTGACCACATTGACCACGCGGCACCGACAGCACCACGGCGGTGGACGACGGAGAGTCCTAGGAAGGGGACGACGCGGAGCCGGGGAAGACGCGGCAGTGGATGCCCACGTGGAGAGGAGTACGAGGGTTCACTGTTTCGGCTGCGCTGCCGTCGCCGCAGAATAACAGGGGGTGTGGGTGAGTGGAGTGGAGGGATGGCCTGGCCAGCGGTGGGAGTAGTATGGGGGCGGTGAGGCCTCCGTGGCAGCACAGCCGGCCACGGGAGGCAGGAGCAGGCGGCACGACCGGCGCTGCTTTGGGCGGCTGGAGCAAGAAGACCAGAGGTTGAAGAAGCACTACGGCCGTTGGATGGACATCGTACGGTCAGTCGAGCTAGAATCGTGCATATTGACTAAGTTGACAAAGCCCTTCGTCCCCGTCAACTTAGTAGGCCCACTATACTGGGTCCCAGCTAGCAGGGGGAGTATTCATATTTTTGTGCGTAATAAGGACGCACTTCCTTGCGTGCGAAGATATAGCTGGTGGGTCCGAGCTGTCAGCGGCGGTA
Source organism: Triticum urartu (assembly GCF_003073215.2). NCBI lineage: Eukaryota > Viridiplantae > Streptophyta > Magnoliopsida > Poales > Poaceae > Triticum > Triticum urartu. The sequence continues at coordinate 346,320,681 of NC_053028.1, forward strand.
ACATTTTTTTCGCGAAATACAGAGGCCATTTCGGTGGGTCCCAGATGTCAGGTGGAGGAAATCATTATTTTGCGCATAATAAGGAGGCATTTCCTTGCATGCGGCTATGGACCCAGCTGTCAGCCTCTCCACGTACAGTCCACTTCAGATGCATGTCGGTCGTTGACCACGCTGACCACGCCACGCTGAGAGCACCAGGGCGGTGGACGATGGCGAGGCCTAGGAAGGGAATGACACGGAGGCAGGGAAGACTCGGCCGTTGTTTTTGTTTCCCATGCGGAGGGGAGTACGACTGTACGAGGGTTTACTGGTTCGTCTGCCGTCGCCGGAGAATAACAGCAGGTGTGGGTGAGTAGAGGGATGGCTAGGCCAGCGATGGGAGTACGGTGGGGCAGTGAGGCCTGCGCGACAGCACAGCCAACCGTGGGGGGGAGGGAGCAGGCAGTCTCGCCGGCGCTTGTTTGAGCGGCTGGAGCAGGAAGATCAGAGATTGAAGAAGCACGACGGCCGTTGGATGGACATCCAATAGTCACTGCTTGTGCGTCAACCTTTTTTTAGGAAAGCCTCAAATCTGTGGAAAACAGCATACAGCCCATCTGCCATTATTTCTAATAATTTTCAGCCCATTTACTAATTCTTAAGGATTTTTTGGAGCCCATATTCTTTTTGTTAGCATTACAGCCCAAATTGTGGCCACGGTTAAAAAATTATACGAAATTTTGCATATTTCGGTGCGGTCCGAACTGTTTTTGATCCCGAAATTTCGACTCACATTCAAACTGATTTAAAAAATAAATGTATATCAATATAAATCCAACAAATTCTCCATGCATAAAAAATAATGTAATTTAAAATCTTGAAATGAAAAAAAGATATTTGAAACTAATTGCAGGTTTGATGTGTTTTAAAACTGTACAGCCCATTTCTCATTACTGATGGGCCATTTTCTCGGCTAGCCGAATGAAAGCTCTCCTCGTCTTGAAAGATTTGCAGCCCAACAGGCCTGACAAAGCAACTTGCTTGGCAAATCACAAAAAAAACTGGGGTGTGGCCGTGGACCCAGCTGTCAGCCTCTCCACGTACAGTACTCTTCCGATGGAAGTCGTTCCTTAACCATGTTGACCACGCCGCGCAGAGAGCACCACGGCGGTGGACAACGGCGAGGCCTAGGAAGGGGACGACGCGGCAGTGGAAGCCCGCACGGAGAGGAGTACGAGGGTTCACTGGTTCAGCTGCGGTGTGAGGCTGCCGTCGCCGCAGGGCCTGGCCAGCGGTGGGAATAGTAGGGGGCGGTGAGGCCTCCGCGGCAGCACAGCCGGCCACGGGAGGCAGGAGCATGCAGCACGACCGGTGCTGCTTTGGGCGGATGGAGCAAGAAGACCAGAGGTTGAAGAAGCACTACGGCCGTTGGATGGACATCGTTATTTTGCACGTAATAAGGAGGCACTTCCTTGCGTGCGAAGATATAGCTGGTGGGTCCGACCTGTCAGCGGGGGGAACGTTTTTTTAGTCCATTTGGTGGGCTGGGTGAAACAATGATGTAGCATCTATGCAGCCCGTTTAAATCCCATTTGCATTTTTCTCGAAATCTGTGGACTTGCTGGGTTGGGTGAAAATATCATGTTGGGCTAGACGGAGAAATGTTATAAAAACATAAACACATGATTGCACGTTAGTAAAATCTTTGCAAGCTTATGTACGCAATCACTAGGAGTTAACTTGCCAAGTTATATATAAACAATTATTATTATTATTTTGTAAGAACTTTCAACTTACGAAATAAAATATCATTTTAATTTGATCAGTTAATAGTATGTGGGGTATTATTATTTTTTAGGCTAGACGTGGGACAGTTGAGTTGGTTCTAGGAAAAGTACTGGGAGAAAACTTAGTTTACATCAAAAAGAAAGTATGAGAAAATTCAGAGACCTGCTGGGTCCACCTGAGGAGGGGAATATGTTGGGAGGAAGGAGATTCAAAGCACGGCAGCCGAGTGAACTAGTTTTTTTTACGGACAAGTGAACTAGCTTACATACACAAACAAATAGCCGCTAAAAAAGCAATCAGGTTAATGGGTTCTTAAAAGAAATATTTCAGACAAAACAGATAATTATGACACATAGGATAATGCATGAAACACACAGATGATAAAGGTGCTTATAAACAGATAAAGTACAACATCTAGACCTTCCTGGCACGCTTGATCATGACGCTGCGGTTGTCCGTGTACTCGTCGGTTACGGGAAGCAGGCACGCCCTCATGTCCAAGATCTGCCTATACATGTCATAGCATGCGTATGCGTCCTTGGCCGCGTAAGTTATGTAGGCTAGATTCAGAGGTACCTCCCACGTGTTCAAGTCATCTTCTTTCATGTTGGCGTATCAGGGGTCGATGATGGTCTCAGCGAGGTCAACCACATAGTCCTTCTCCTGCCCGTTGCTGATGATCTTGTATTGCTTCTGGATGTCGACAAGCTTGTTGCACCAGATGGCCGAATCGTTGCGTTCTTCCTTCTCTCCACCGTAGCGAAGGTGCAGTCGGCGCTGCCGATGAAACGGGCGAATGCTCCAGAACCTGGTGCAGCCATAGGACTGAGGCGAGGCAGAGCTTCACCGAGTCCGTATCATTGGTGTACATCACATTCAACTTGGTGCAGCCATAGGACTGAACGGCGAACTCAAAGGGGAACTCCTTCCTGAAGTCCATATCCAGCAGGCTCACCCCTCGGATCACCATTGGAGTCTCTTCGAGTGAACGAGTGTGTAGGCGGCGGCAGCAGTTCGTTTTTCAGCTCCTGGGGAACTGGATTCAACAGTACGCTGAGTGTGCATAGGCGACAACAGTTACTACCCCTCCCTCATCCGCTACACGCCCGGCAGAAGATGCACCCTCAGCCACACGTCGGTTCATGAGCGGGTCTGTATTGGTACTGTAATAACAGGAGTTAGTGGTCACTTTACTTAAATTTAATTAGCTCTAATAGAAATTTATTCTTAAAACAAGCAATGCATTCGCTCGTTCTATCAGTGCCACAGGATCAACATGCACAACAATTAGAATTATTATTCTCAGGATGCACACGATCAACACATTTGTCGCACTTTCACAAAGATAATACTACCAGGTTTGAACTGTTTGTTATGGTTGTTGTCCTCTGCATCATCATGTCGTGTTTCCCAGCTTGCAAGATTCAGAACCAACAAATAAAATCCAAATAATAAGTACAACAAAGATGCCTACACATCTCATTGATTCCCAGCTTGCAAGATTCAGAACCAACAAATAAGATCCAAATAATAAGTACAACAAAGATGCCTACACATCTCATTGATTCCCAGCTTGCAAGATTCATAACCAACAAATAAGATTCAAATAATAAGTACAACAAAGCTGCCTACACTTCTCAGTGATTCCCAGCTTGCAAGATTCAGAACCAACCCATTAGAGCCTTTTGATAAAGTGAATATCAGGATTAAATCCATCTTCGCTAGCCATGTCATACAATCGAAGAACTTGGCGAATGCTCTTGACCGTCACAACATCTGTAGTTGAGTATTCCTATTTGCATAGCACAAACCAGGAGAGCATGATTTCACTTTAATAGTGGCCTCCTTTACTCAACCTGCAGCTCCACTCGGATGAAGCCTGCCTGGACTTCCATGATTCAATTCATGCGCCTTTTTCTGCAGTTCACCTGAAATGAAGCAAAGATTGGATCATTCAGCTAGCAAGAAGTACTTGCTCTCGTGAGCTGGCAGGTTCTTCTTTAGTAGTTGCACTAAAATTGAGGAACATTAAGGTTGGCTGTCCGGCTCATGTAAGGTGCAACTATAATTTTGTTATCCTTTTGTGCAGTTCCACTAAAATAAAGTGCCATTGTGGTGACAGTGACGGCTCATCTTGCAAAGGCTAATAAAATGTTGCACGAGATTACCAGCAGAACTAGACGGAGATTTTGGAAACTCCAATCACCATTTTGTGCAGTTCCACCAAAATTGAGAGATGTTGCCCACGTGACATTTTAGTTGAACTGCACAAGACACTCATTCCAAAAAAAGTGTTTTGTGCAGTTCACCAAAAGGTCACAATAGCAACAAGGTGAAATGGATATCCCTATCTGCACAAAAAGATAGAAAGTAAACAGTTGCTGGTCAATAAGAATATACGAAACATATACAAAATGAAAAGAAGCATCTTAATTATGTTCATGGCAATCACGCAAGGACAGTAGAAATTTTAAAATGCCAACAATGCTTCATGTTACCAGAAGCATTACGATCAACAATGAGATTCCTCAAATATGGGATTACTTTAATGGTGGCATTGCTTGTTTACCAGACACAGTAAATCAACAACAGCTAAAGAGTTGGTTTAAGGGCATGGGACCATGGGGACACTAGGACACTCAGCAGCGTAAAGGAGCAACTTACTTATCATACTGGGGAAAACAGTAGGAGTGCCATTTGTAACACAGTTTAATTGCATCTTATCACTGGAGGCATTAGATTAACAATAACACTGGTTAGACATGTCCCTAAGGTAACAGTGTGATCGCTTCATTTTACATGCGCCCTTACATTAACAACAACAAAAGGTTGGTATAAGGACATGCGACAGTGGACGCATCAGCACAATGTACCTACAAGGAGGCATAAAGTAGTGATGCCGAGTTTGTTCATGCTATGTGAGGGCAGCAAACCTAATCCTGGAGACCTTGTACTATGTGAGGGCAGCAAATCTAATCCTGGAGACCTTTTACTATGTGAGGACAGCAAATCTAATCCTGGAGACCTTTTACTATGTGAGGGCAGCAAATCTAATCCTGGAGACCTTTTACTATGTGATGGCAGCAAATCTAATCCTGGAGACCTTTTACTATGTGATGGCAGCAAATCTAATCCTAGACATACTCTATTGACTTGTCCACCAGCCGCCACTTCCTATCCTTTTTTCAACCAATAATAGATCTGTTCCTTATCCAGTTTGTACTGTGTTTTCCCATTATTTCCCTTTTCAGCCAAGAGACCGGTTGGGTATCCGGTCTCTACTACTTTCACCATATTATTTCCTCTTTGAATCAAGTCCTAGATTCATGTACAACTTTCCCCCTTTCTTCGTTGTTTGAACAAAGCCTCGAATGCATGAAGTAGCTTTACCTCTAATAATACTAAAAATTTAGGTGGCTTTGGAAGAGCTGATGGGAGTAGAAAAAGATGCACATGCAGACACGTGGGGAGCTGGGGCAGTAGAGCAAGGCCGCTTTCAAAGAACTTATACCTGAGGGTCGCCGGGATGTCGGCGGCGGCAGGTCGGATCTGCGGACAATACGGCAGGGAGGAAGAAGGGTTGGAGGACCTCCCGAGCGGGCGCTGTGTCGGAGAGAACGGCACAGGCAGAGGATCGGGCCCCTCCGGCAGCTGTGGGTTTCCTCCCTCGACGGTGATGACCGCGTGAACGATGCACCTTTTAGTCCTCTACACACACCGGCCGAAGGGATCCGGCCGGATCTGTGACCAGCGGTGAGCAGAGAGAAAAGGTCGCTACCGCTGTCTTGTTTATATCTGTAGAGGATGAGAGAATGAAGAGAGCAACCCTAGTAAAGCAAGCGCTCAGGCTCCTGCGTCCATATATAGTGGAGTGATTATCTTTTTTCTCTCCACAACAAGCGTTTCAATTTGTGTACGTGGCATTAAAGAAAAGAAACTCTCTATTTAAGGTGACTACTGTACGACTCCTACTTACTACTACTAGTAGTACTACAGTATTGTTCACTTGTGCTCTCCGCCCCTCCATTCATTGAACAACCCCACGGGTGAATAAACATACAATACTTACTGTATTTATATAGAATGAACAAGCTCGAACTATTTTTGCGTAGTTAAAAGTTGAGGGCGGGGCTTTTCCCGGGCAGTACGCGCGGCAGTTTTCGGGTAGGCGGTTTGACAGAGAGGCGAGGAGGGTGAGCGAGTGGGGCTGTGCGATTTGATGGCGCGTTACTGCTGGAAAGACTTGTGATATGACCACTCACTATAGTCATGAATTACTGGCGCTCCGACCGAGGTGATGCCCCCCTTCCGTTCCGCACTCTAATCTGGTGCATGACACGTTGACCCGGATGCTGGCGGCCACATAGCATGGAGCCGACCCCAACGATTTTAAGCTTACAGGCACGATACACGCTATCCTAGACTACTCTACACATGAAACAGCCACACGAGCGTCCGGGCTGCGCTTGGCTCTTCGCCTCTTCGGGAAGTCGAACAATGATGGAGTACTACTGCACTGGAGGAGTACTACAGTACGCTTCTGGCCATCTGAAACCGATTGAACTGCTGCATGTCCACCGCGTGCGGGAGGGAGAGCATGTAGCGAAAGCTTCTCCTAGTCTTGCCAGCCACCATGCTCATGGGCGAGGGAGGGACGCTCCTGCCTTTGCGTATATGACAGGTGGGCCCGACATGTGTGTGGCCAACCTGTCATACAGCCAAAGGCAGGTGCAGTTAAGTCGGCGAGGGAGAGGATAATCAAACTTCTCGTTGATGTATGAGTTGACGCGACACATCAAAGCACTGCACTCGATATATTTCAATAATTTGCGTTTACCGATGCATTAATTACAAGCATGCATGCATGCCGTGACTCTCCTTTTGATACTTGCATGTGTTGATTTAATGCACCTTGAAGTAGTATAAAATATGTGACGGTAAAGCTTTGTAATACCCCGGCCCAAGTCAAGAGATGGTTGTGCACGAGGAGGGCAAGATCATGCAGACCGAACAGGACCCGACGATGGAGCTCTCTAAGGTCTCGATGGACCTCACCGTGCTCCACTGCCCCTTGTGCCTCCGCCCCTTGACGCCTCCAGTGTATGAGGTTCGAATACACCTCGTCCGTTCGGCTGATTAAGCAAGGTGCAGGTTTCTTGATTGATGTGATGTTCGATTGATTTCTGCAGTGCAAGGGAGGGCACCTGGCCTGCGTGGATTGCCGCGTCGAGCGCCCCGGGAACCAGCGGCAGTGCCAGAAGTGCGAGCGCGGTGGTGGCATCGACGTGCGGAACACGGCGGTGGACTCCGTCCTTTCGTCGGTGAGGGTGGAGTGCCCGCATGAAGGCTGTGGGCTCTACGTCACTTACTACGTCAATTTTCTCTTAATACTTGCATGCAATGATTTAATGCACCTTGGAATCTGAACATGTGTTGGGGAACAACCAAATTGAGCCTTATAAAATGGAAAAACTAAAATTTTGAGATAAGCCCTATAAAACCGGAAAGGAGAGAGTAGAAAAAGAAGTACTCCATCCGGGAATAGTGCCGCACTTCGAAACTTGAACCGTCAATAAATTTTGAGCTTGCGTCTCGTCACATTCCAAATTACTCCGCGCTATATTGAATTGCAAACCTGTTCACACCGATCACAACCTAAATGGTTTCCCACTTAGGAGCGTATTAGTACTCGGTTATAAATACTAGTATGCCAAGATGACTACCCATTCCTCCTCAACTCCTCATCCACAAAAACAAACAAGCCATTCAGCATCCTTCCCTTGCGTCTGCTATGGCTAGCGTGAGTTCTGGGTCGAGAGATTGCGACCAGGGAGAGGCGAGCATGGAAGCGGAAGCACGAGAGATGTCCCGCCTCGCTGCGAGAGCAGCCGACATGTCCAGCACAGAGGTCCCGCCGCGCCGCTGAAGCAGCACGGAGGTCCCGCCGCGCCATCGATGCAGCAAACTGGTCCGGCCGTGCCGCGGAAGTAGCAGAGATGTCCCACCGCGCCATGAATGCGGCAGAGATGTCCTGCCGCGCTGTGGGGGCCTGAGAAAATTTCTCGCGTGCAGGCGACGACTGTTACAAGCGCATGCATGCGATCGTCCATGGCCAGATGGATCAGATCTCCCGTTTTGCGAGGTTGCAAGACGATATGAAAGCCCCGTTTGAACAGGCTATCGGCTCACTAAGGGAGGGCAATGAGAGGCTCCGGGCCGAGCGCGACCTGCTGAGGGAGAAGATTGTCTGAAGTGCAGACCAGCAGGAGGAGACCAGTGCCTTGTTGAAGAGGACCGACGTCATCGTCAAGAAACTTATGGACGAGAATGACATGCTCCGCAACGAGCGCCAAAGGCTGGTGGAGGAATCCGTGGATGTTCTCAAGCAGCGTCTTGATGACACGAAAGAGCTCATCACCGCTCGCCGCGGAGACTAGTTCCCGCGGCCCGTAGCAACGCATCAAGAAAGTAGAGATCAGCGAGCCAGATCCTTGCCTTCCTTCTTCTTTTGCCCTTGTGTATTTTGGGCGTAGCCGCATGTGGCTTTTTTAATTATCTTTCTAATTATGTAAGACAATTAATCGTCCTTATCTTTCTGTGGAAGATCAATGTTGCGAGGCTGGGATGAAGAAAACTCTTGCTGTGGCGACCCTGGCATTGCTGTTCTTCTAGTTGCTGTTCGGCTTCCTTCAGTTTCCTGGTTTCTTTTGATGCAATAATCAGTTTAGGATGTGGATTGTGTCGTCGGTTGTAATGTTGGGTTCTAGCACGGATGTTTGGCCTTTGTTGGCATCTTGGGATGTTGTGATTTCAATCTGGTAGCTTTTAGTCCTTCGTGTTAGGCTGGAGTTGTGCTGAACTTCTTGTGAATTGTGGTGGTTTTTAGTAATGACAATTCGAAGGGACAAGCCCTTCTTTGATCAAAAAAAATTAATCGTCCTTATGAGTTGAACTGTGTCTCTATCTTGATTAGGGAACATAAACTAGAATAATATGGACAATACAGTGACCATAGTACATAGATATATGTTTGTTTCATGCTGCTATCCTGTCCACCTTACTACTGAACCGGTTTACCAAAATGAGTTTCGTATACTACAAGCTAAACCTGTGATGTGTCTGCTTGTTTCTCTTGTAGTATCCAAACAGAATATTGGAGAAGAGCACCCCACTATGCAATGGTAGAGAAAGTAATGTAGATAAGGTTCAAGATAGTGAGACAACCCTGTTAGTCTCCAAGAAAGGTGATAAAAACGATCTTGTAGACAGTGAGAAAACCCCACAGTCCTGCGTTGATGTAGTGTTCGAGTTACTGGCCAGTACCGCTGGCACAAGCTCTTCCAACTCGTTGCCTGAATCACTTCGGCTTCTTCAGTCTTAGCTACAAGCTGAAAGGCATCAGTCAGCTGTGCTGCGGCAAGAAGCCGAAGGACTGAGGAAGTCCCTGCAGAATTCAGATGCGTACTTTCTTGTGCAACAGCAAGCGTTGGAGGATTTAAGCACCAAACAAGAGAAAGTTAATAAGCTTGCTAAGCATCTTGCCAGCATTATGGGTACCCAGGATATTGTTTCTTGAGCTCTTCTGAAGTGGTTTCAGTTCTGGACTTGTTTTGCTGCGGCGTTTATATGCTGGTGTGTTCCCTATATTTGCACTGCTGGCGAACTTTGATGCCCAGTGGATGTAATATGTGTAATAGCTGTGATAGCCTAGCATAACTTGCTCGCTTATTTATTTCCTTGTTTTGTTTATTTGTTTGCTTGTAGTCAGTGCAGTTCTTTTTCCACGGTTTGCTAGTGGCTGCAATAACCTATTTTTTAAAACTAGGCCACAATAACCATGGGCTAATATTTACTGTAGTGACACTGGGCCTCCTACGGGCCATAGAAACAGTGGGCCTTCTATGGGCTGTAGAAACAATAGGCCTTCTATGGGCCGTAGAAACAATGGGCCTTCTACGGGCCGTAGAAATAATGGGCCTTCTATGGGCCGTATCATCAATGGGCCTTATACGGGCCGTATGATCGATTGGCTAAACATGGGCCAATAACAGGCCTCATTATGGCCGTAAACGGGCTAGAGTTGGAATCGTCCGTTCATGGGCCGACCAAAACGGGCCATCGTTAATAGGCCATATTTGATGACGCTATGAAAACGGCCCAACGAATTAACGGACCACAAACGGGCCGACTGTAACCACGGGTTGAATTTGGCCCACAAGCAGAAAATGACAGTAACGGGCCATAAGTAAACGAATGCTGGAAATGAGCCCAAGAATAAATGGGCTTTGAGAAGGCCGAAAGATAACATGGGCTGGAAATGGCCCAACGGAATAACGGGCCATCAATGGGTATAAAGTGATACACTGTTCATCATGGGCCAGTTTCACCACGGGCCGTTAATGGGTGTAAAGTGATACACTGTTCATTACGGGCCAGTTTCACCACGGGCCGTTAGTAGGCCAAGAGTTACATAGGGCCTCATATGGGCCGAAAGACGTCATGGGCCATACATGGGCCAGAAGTGAAAACGGGATGGAATCATATTGGATGGCCCATATGACGCTACTGGGCCTAATTCGGATAGGGCGTAACGGGCCTTGGGTTAGCGGGCTATAAATGGGCTATATTCGAACAGGCCGTTAACAGGCTTTCCATGGGCCGACCCGCCAGCTTTTGACCAAGTCAAACGGGCCGGCCTTTACACAGGAATGGGCCTCTGTTGGGCCGTGCCACGTGTCGACGTATCATAGGCGCCTATCTGACCCACTGACGAGCTGACACGTGTTTCGTCCGGCCATTAAGAATTTTACACGTGGAAATTTCCCATTGGTCGGGGCTGTTAATGGGTTATTGGATCATAAACCCGACCCGATAGCTTAACGGCGTTCCGTTACGGTGGATGCCACGTGTCGGTCACCCTTGACGAAAGCACTTCTGTGACGCGTTATTTGTCGTCATGGAAGTGGACACTTCCATGATGATAATTTTGGTAATGTCATGGAACACTTCTACGACAACACAGGTATGACTATCTTGATTCTATCATAAATTTGTCATGGATGTACATGCATGACAAAAAAAGCGACCTACTGTGACAAACACGTATCATCACGGAAGTGTATTTTTGTAGTGATAGGCATCACGTCCGAGACAAGTACACCGACTCCTGCCTGCATCTACTACTATTACTCCACACATTGACCGCTATCCAGCATGCATCTAGAGTATTAAGTTCAAGAGAACGGAGTAATGCTTTAAGCAAGATGACATGATGTAGACGGATAAACTCATGCAATATGATATAAACCCCATCTTGTTATCCTCGATGGCAAAAATACAATACGTGCCTTGTTGCCCCTACTGTCACTGGGAAAGGACACCGCAAGATTGAACCCAAAGCTAACCACTTCTCCCATTGCAAGAAAGATCAATCTAGTAGGCCAAACCAAACTGATAATTCGAAGAGACTTGCAAAGATAACCAATCATACATAAAAGAATTCAGAGAAGATTCAAATATTATTCATAGATAAACTTGATCATAAACCCACAATTCATCGGTCTCAACAAACACACCACAAAAGAAGATTACATTGAATAGATCTCCACAAGAGAGGGGGAGAACTTTGTATTGAGATCCAAAAAGAGAGAAGAATCCATCTAGCTAATAACTATGGACCCGTAGGTCTGAAGTAAACTACTCACACTTCATCGGAGGGGCTATGGTGTTGATGTAGAAGCCCTCCGTGATCGATGCCCCCTCTGGCGGAGCTCCAAAAAAGGTCCCAAGATGGGATCTCATGGATAAAGAAAGTTATGGCGGTGGAATTAGGATTTTGCCTACGTATCTGGTAGTTTGGGGGTACGTAGGTATATATAGGAGGAAGGAGTATGTCAGTGGAGCAACAGGGGGCCCACAAGGGTGGAGGGCGCGCCTAGGGGGGGTAGGCGCGTCCCCTACCTCGTGCCTTCCTTGTTGATTGCTTGATGTAGGGTCCAAGTCCTCTGGATCATGTTCGTTCCGAAAATCACGTTCCCGAAGGTTTCATTCCGTTTGGATTCTGTTTGATATTATTTTTTTGCAAAACCCTAAAATAGGCAAAAAAACAGCAATTCTGGGCTGGGCCTCCGGTTAATAGGTTAGTCCCAAAAATAATAGAAAAGTGTATAATAAAACCCAATAATGTCCAAAACAGAATATAATATAGCATGGAACAATCAAAAATTATAGATACGTTGGAGACGTATCATTGCCCAACAGTAATTTGTTTACCCACCATTTTCTATCTTTCTCGAGAGAAGCCACTAGTGAATCCTGCGACCCCCGAGTCTCTTCTTTATTATATTTGCCTTTGTGATCTATTTTCCTTTGCTTTTATTTTCAGATCTATTAGACCAAAAATACCTTTCTGCACTTTATTTTATTCGAGATCTATTTATCCCATCTATCATATTTTTATCACATCCATTTGCCAATTTCTAGCGTCCACTACTGCAGGATGGTCCAAACGCGACAAGACGATCAGAGACCCTTCGGCGAAACTGTGTGCGATGCCATAATCGCAAATGGTGGTGTAAAAACTATCAAAAAAGGTGCAAAACATTTGCGGTGATGGATGCATCAAACACGGTTCGGATTTTAGTTGCGTGTGTGATGCAGGGCATACGGTTTAGTTCAGTTAACTATTTGCAATGAGGAGGAACAAAAGAAACGGGAAGCCAGATGAAGGTGTGTGCGATATACATCATACAGTTCACTAGGATGAACTATGTGTGATTAGGCAACACAATGGAAACGGTTCAACTAAACAAGATGTGTGTGATACACGGCAAACAGGTCTGTAATCAGAAATGTGTGTGAAGACCAGTAATAATACAGACGATTGCTGCTAATAAGCTGTGTGATTTGCTCTGTCTATAGAAGAATAACATGTATATATATAACTGAAATAAACATCCAATTACATAAGTGACTATACAAATCGTTCGCACACACCTTAATAAACAATTGCATGCATTCTAAAGTAGGAGAAACGATTGTCTAGTCATTTACTTCTTGTGAGGCTCCCGCCACTGCTCTGCCGCTCGATCCCTCGTCTGGGGAAGGAAGAAGACACTTTCAGGGAGTCCTGGATTAGGGGGTGTTCGGGTAGCCGGACTCCTGGACTATGAAGATACACGATTGAAGACTTCGTCTCGTGTCCGGATGGGACTTTCCTTGCCGTGGAAGGCAAGCTTGGCGATGCGGATATTCAAGATCTCCTACCATTGTAACCGACTTTATGTAACCCTAACCCTATCCGGTGTCTATATAAACCGGAGGGTTGTAGTCCGTAGGCAATCAACTCCATACACAACAATCATACCATAGGCTAGCTTCTAGGGTTTAGCCTCCTTGATCTCGTGGTAGATCTACTCTTGTACTACCCATATCATCAATATTAATCAAGAAGGAGTAGGGTATTACCTCCATCGAGAGGGCCCGAACCTGGGTAAAAAACATCGTGTCCCTTGTCTCCTGTTACCATCCGGCCTTGACGCACAGTTCGAGACCCCCTACCCGAGATCCGCCGGTTTTGACACCGACATTGGTGCTTTCATTGAGAGTTCCTCTGTGTCGTCGCCTTTAGGCCCGATGGCTCCTTTGATCATCAACAACGATACGGTCTAGGGTGAAAATTTTCTCCCCGGACAGATCTTCGTCTTCGGCGGCTTCGCTCTGCGGGCCAATTCACTCGACCACCTAGAGCAGATCGAAAGCTACGCCCCTGGCCATCAGGTTAGGTTTGGAAGCCTAAACTACATGGCTGACATCCACGGGGACTTGATCTTCGACGGATTTGAGCCACAGCCAAGCGCGCCGCACTGTCTCGATGGGCATGATATAGCTCTGCCGCCGAATAGCGCCTTGGAGGCCGCATACGCATCGGTTTCGACCATTGATTCGGAGCATACTGCACCGATCGAGGATCAGCGGTTAGACGCTGCCTCAGGGGCTGCGATCTCAGAGGCGATCGAGCCGAACTCCAGCCCTACACTCCGCATGGCCCGTGACTCCGAGGATCCGGACTCCTCCCCAGACTCCGAACCCCCCGCGCCCCTGCCAATCGAATCCGATTGGGCGCCGATAATGGAGTTCACCGCCGCAGACATCTTTCAGCATTCGCCTTTTGGCGACATCCTGAACTCTCTTAAGTCTCTCTCTTTATCAGGAGAGCCCTGTCCGGACTACGGTCAGCGAGGGTGGGATACGGACGATAAGGAAATTCAAAGCCCACCCACCACCCACTTTGTAGCCACTGTCGACGATCTAACCGACATGCTTGACTTCAGCTCCGAAGACATCGACAGCATGGACGACGATGTAGGAGACGAACAGGAACCAGCACCTGTAGGGCGCTGGAAGGCCACCTCGTCATATGACATATATATGGTGGATACTCCAAAAGATGGAGATGGCGATGGAATAGTGGGGGATGACGCCCCCAAGAAACAGCCGAAGCGCCGGCGTCAGCGGTGCTGCTCTAAATCCCGCCAAAGCAAAAACGGTGATTCCGGCACGGGAGATAATACTACCCCGGATAACGTCGAAGAACACTCACCTCAGCAAGATTCGGCACAGGAAGATGGAGAAGCCAGCCCTCATGAGAGAGCGGCAGACCGAGAGGTCGAGGATGATAACTATACGCCTCCCTCCGAAGACGAGGCAAGCCTCGATGACGACGAATTCGTCATACCATCAGACCCCGCCGAACAAGAGCGTTTTAAACGCAGGCTTTTAGCCACGGCAAGCAGCCTCAAGAAAAAGCAGCAACAGCTTAAAGCTGCCCAAGATTTGCTAGCTGACAGATGGACTGAAGTCCTTACGGCCGAAGAGTATGAACTCGAACGCCCCTCCAAGAGTTACCCGAAGCGCAGGCCGCTACCCCGATCAGAGGGGGAAGCACCTACATCACTAGCGCATGACATGGAAGACAGGCCACCTCGCGGCCGCGATAGAGAGGCCCCTCGGCCCTCCACCCAAGCCATGCCCCGACGCCGCTCAACTAAGGCACGGGAAAATGCACCCGACCTGCGAGACATACTGGAGGATAAGGCAAGATAAACAAGATCGATCTACGAATCGCGCAGGCGCCCTACAGCATGTGATAATGATCTTCACTCCGGATACAACAAATCCGGCCGGGCCGAACACAACAGACATACCGCTTCCGAGCTACGTCGTGATATAGCCCAGTACAGAGGCGCCGCACAGCCGCTATGCTTCACGAATGAAGTAATGGATCATAAAATCCCAGAGGGTTTCAAACCCATAAACATCGAATCATACAATGGCACAACAGACCCGGCGGTATGGATCGAGGATTATCTCCTTCACATGCACATGGCACGCGGCGATGATCTACACGCCATCAAATACCTCCCGCTCAAACTTAAAGGACCGGCCCGGCATTGGCTTAACAGCTTGCCAGCAGACTCAATCGGTTCTTGGGAGGACCTGGAAGCCGCATTCCTCGACAACTTCCAGGGCACTTACGTGCGACCGCCGGATGCCGGCGACTTAAGCCACATAATTCAGCAGCCAGAGGAATCGGCCAGACAATTCTGGACACGGTTCCTAACAAAGAAAAACCAAATAGTCGACTGTCCGGACCCAGAGGCCCTAGCAGCCTTCAAGCATAACATCCGCGACGAGTGGCTTGCCCGGCACCTGGGACAGGAAAAGCCGAAATCCATGGCAGCCCTCACGACACTCATGACCCGCTTTTGCATGGGAGAAGACAGCTGGCTAGCTCGCAGTAACAACTTATCAAAGAACCCTGGTAATTCGGATACCAAGGACAAAAGTGGCAGGACACGTCGGAATAAGCAAAAACACCGCGTTAACAGCGACAGCAATGAAGACACGGCAGTCAATGCCGGATTCAAAGGCTATAAATCCGGTCAGCGGAAAAAGCCATTCAAAAAGAATACTCAGGGCCCGTCCAGTTTGGACCGAATACTCGATCGCTTGTGCCAGATACATGGCACCCCCGAAAGGCCAGCCAATCACACTAACAGGGATTGTTGGGTGTTCAAGCAGGCAGGCAAGTTAAGGGCCGAAAACAGAGACAAGGGGCTGCACAGCGACAACGGGGAGCCCAAGCCGCCGAACAACAATGGACAGAAGGGCTTTCCCCCACAAGTGGACGGTGAACATGATATACGCAACCCACATTCCCAAGCGGGAGCGGAAGCGTGCGCTACGGGACGTATACGCGATAGAGCCAGTTGCCCCAAAGTTCAACCCATGGTCCTCCTGCCCGATCACTTTTGATCGAAGGGACCATCCCACTAGCATCCATCATGGCGGCTTTGCCGCATTGGTTCTCGACCCAACCATCGATGGATTTCATCTCACAAGAGTCCTCATGGACGGCGGCAGTAGCCTGAACCTGCTTTATCAGGATACAGTGCGGAAAATGGGCACAGATCCCTCAAGGATTAAGCCCACAAGAACGACCTTTAAAGGCGTTATACCAGGTGTAGAAGCCAACTGTACAGGCTTAGTAACACTTGACGTGGTCTTCGGATCCCCGGACAATTTCCGAAGCGAAGAGTTAATCTTCGATATAGTCCCGTTTCGCAGTGGCTATCACGCCCTGCTCGGACGAACCACATATGCAAAGTTCAATGCGGTGCCGCACTACGCATATCTCAAGCTCAAGATGCCAGGCCCTCGAGGAGTAATTACGGTCAATGGAAACACCGAACGCTCCCTCCGTACGGAGGAGCATATGGTGGCTCTCGCAGCGGAGGTACGAAGTAGCCTTCTCAGGCAATTCTCCAGTCCGTCCATTAAAAAGCCAGACACTGCCAAGCGCGCCCGGAGTAACCCACAGCAGGACCGCCTGGCACACTCTGAGCAAGCGTAGCAATGCGGCCCCAACCCCAGCTATCGCGACATAGCGAAACGAGTACCTCGCGTACATAACTACGCCCTTGAAATACCATGGGCACAGGGGAAGGGGCACAATAACGGCACGCCCAGAATACGGCTTAAAACGTACTAGGGGCTGCCGGATTCTCTTTTTAATTTCTTTTCTTACCTTCAGGACTCCATACTTCGGACGACCTGTTCGGCAATTCGACTGCCGCACAAACAATGAAAGATCCAGGGAGGCAGACAAGCCATGCCGCACTATGGAACTCCCAGGTGGTCTCTATTACGAGCGGTATACCTGTTTTAAATACAATTCCGCGGCCTGCCCCCGGTCAGGACATACTGAATAGTCCAATATCTTTTGCTTACCGCACTATTTGTATCGTTCGGCTTTGATAAATAGCCTTTATATAAACAATGCATAGCTTTTGTCTATTTTCTGCATTACTCTCTTTTATATATGTTCATTAATGACATGTTGCACCCGTACATTGTGGTACGGCAAGTATGCCAGGGGCTTCAGTACCCTTTAATATGGTGTGAGAAGTCCGTACACTTTCACAAGTGCGGCACCCCGAACTTATAGCACTATATGCATCGGCTCCGAATCATGATTTGGGTCAATAGTTGGGTTTGCCCGGCTCCTATGTTTTGGTGCCTTACATTCAGCTATATCGGCTAAGGTAGCACTAGGAGAACCACTGCGATTGTGCCCCGGTTGAGCTGGGTTAAGCACCTCAGTGGAGAAAGCTAAAACTGACTGTCATGATGAGGCGAGAGACCGGTCGCTGTTCGAGAGGTTTTTTCGAGTCCCTAAAGACTTATGTCGCTTCGAGCGAGGAGCCGGATTTGTCCGGCCAAGGCGTGGATAGCGCCCCGAACTCGGTCTTCCGAACTAGGGGCTTCGCCGAAATTTAAAATTATAAAGTTCTATGGCTAAGTGAGAGTGTTCAAGCATTATAGTCCGATTGCCTGGTTCGTTGTGCTGAGCGCCTCCCTCGAAGGACCCAACTATGGGAAAAAAGCGCTCAGGTTTATCCCGAACACCCCATCACTAGTGG
Organism: Triticum urartu; assembly: GCF_003073215.2. Classification (NCBI taxonomy): domain Eukaryota; kingdom Viridiplantae; phylum Streptophyta; class Magnoliopsida; order Poales; family Poaceae; genus Triticum; species Triticum urartu. The sequence goes on from NC_053028.1 coordinate 346,338,431, forward strand.
CATGGGGGCAGAAGCCGACGACTGGCCATCTCTCAATTTTTTGTTAAACGGCCGCACAGAAAATAATATTTTAAATTCAACAAGCATTGCTTAAGCGCCTATGAACAAGTTTTCAGCGCACAGGATAAAAACGAGCGAGTTTATTCAAAAATTACATCCTTGGTACATTCATCCGCCACAAGGCGGGCACCCACAAGAACATCCTTGTAATAGTTCTCGGGCTTGCGATGCTACTTCCCCGGCGGCGGCCCGTCCTTCACAAGCTTCTCACCGTCCAGCTTACCCCAGTGCACCTTTGCATGGGCAAGGGCCCGACGGGCACCTTCGATGCAGACGGAGCGCTTGATGACCTCGAGCCTTGGACAGGCCTCCACCAGCCATCGCACAAGCCCGAAGTAGCTCCCAGGCAGGGCCTCTCCGGGCCACAGCCGAACTATGAAGCCCTTCATGGCCTGTTCGGCCGCCTTGTGAAGTTCGACCAAGCTGTTTCAGCTGGTCGCTCAAGGGCACAGGGTGTCCAGCCTCAGCATGCTGAGACCAGAACACCTTCTCCATCGAGCTGCCCTCTTCAGCTCGGTAGAATGCGGCAGCGTCGGATACACTGCGGGGAAGATCTGCGAATGCTCCTGGAGAACTCCGGATTCGGGTAAGTAACAAGTAGTTTACTTTTATATTTCTGCTTTGCATAAAGAATGCCTTACCCGCTGCTATCTTCTTAATCTCCTCCAACTCTTGGAGGGCCTTTTGGGCTTCGGCCTTGGCAGACTTGGCAGTCTCAAGGGCCGCCGCGAGCTCGGCGCTTGGGTCTTTGACTCAAGCTCCAAACTCTCATGTTTTTTCATGAGAGCCTGAAGCTCTTGCTGCACCTCGCCGACCTGAGCCCCAAGTTTCTCTCGCTCGGTGCGCTCCGCGGCCGTTTTCTTTTCAGCCTCGGACAGCGCCTACTTGAGGGTCACCACCTCAGTCGTGGCCCCTATAATAAGCAGTGCAATCCTGTTATTTTTTGCAATCACGCCTCTCTATAGGCACTTTTTCTGTAAGGTATTTCCTACCTTCTTTTTCCTCGAGCTGCCGCTTGGCAAGGCCGAGCTCTTGCTCGGTCCGCTTGAGGTCCTGTTTCAGGACACCCACCTCCGCAGTCAGTGCGGTGGTGGATAGCAGTTAAGCCTGCACACGCATATTGACTCTTTATTGTTAGACTCCTGCGAAATTTACTAGATCCTCTATTCGGCTTTTCTTTCCGAACGCCAAACAGAGCATCAGGGGCTACTGTCTATGCGGTTATATTTTTACATATTTTTACTTACCTCGAAGCCCGTTAGGAGGCTAGCGCAAGCTTCACTCAGTCCGCTCTTTGCGGACTGAACCTTCTGGATCACCGTACTCATAATAGTACGGTGCTCCTCGTCGATGGAGGCGCCGTCAAGCACCTCGAGCAGATTGTCCGGCACCTCCGGTTGGACGGAGGCCGCTGGCTCAGAAGACTTGCTCCTCTTGGAAGGAGTTCGCCTACCGCAGTCCGGAATTGTTGAAGATTCCGGCGCGGTGTCCGGCACAAAGCCGGACTTGGAGCCCTGGGGGGTCTTGTCCCCTTTACTCCTGGGGTCCGGGAGGTCGCCCGTGGCTCCTCCAGGACCACCTCCTCCTGCCCCGGAGCTTGTTGCGACGCCACTTCGGCGTCGTCCGCAGTGCGGGGGGAGATAGCGGGTGGAACTGAGTTCACGTCCGATGAATCCAGGGAGCCGCTCGACGACTCGTTGAGTTCGGCCCGGGGCGGGCTGCATAATTATGTTCGACATTAGGGAAAGCTGTGCAACAAAGGAACATCATGAGTTATTCTGATATCCGAACTTACGATTTCGCCGGACGCTTGGCCCTGTTTGGCCACTCATCTTTGCCCTCTTCGGCGTTGGGGGCATAGTCCGGCGGAGGGATCTTCCTTTTCCTAGACCCCTCGGCCTCCCCCGTTGGGGCGGCCTTCCTCTTCTCTCCTCCCCCCGCTGGGGGGAGAGGTTTCTTCTTCCTCCTCCTCATCTTCACGGGGGGAGTGCGTCTCGGACTCGTCGGACGACGAGTCCGACAACACCATATGCCGGGAACTCTTTCGAGTCCCCGTGGCCTTCTTCTTCTTGGCCTTCTTCTCCGGCACCACATAAGGTGCCGGAACCAGCAGCTTCGCTAGTAGAGTGGGGGCTGGGTCTTCGAGCAAGGGAGCCGGACAGTTAATCGAACCGGACTTCGCCCGCCAAGCCTGTCAAAGGTAAGGGAGCTTAGATCCCGCATAGAGTCAAACTATGAAAAAACTTAACATCCTGTAAAAGGTGAAAATAGCTTACCTCGCTAGCGTGACGCCGCGAGCTGTATCCGCGGTCCTCGGAAGCAGATGTGGGAGCCTCGGCGCCTTTGGTTAGCACCTTCCAGACGTCTTCATACGTCGTGTCGAAGAGCCTGTTAAGGGTTTGGTGCTACGCCAGGTTGAACTCCCACAGATTAAAGCCCCGTTGTTGACACGGGAGGATCCGGCGGACGAGCATAACCTGGATTACATTGACGAGCTTGATCGGCTTGCTCACCAGGGACTGGATGCATGTCTGCAGTCCGATCACCTCTTTTTCGTCGCCCCACGACAGGCCCGTCTCTTTCCAGGACATAAGCCGCGTGGGGGTCTGGATCGGAACTCGGGGGTTGCGATCCATTTCGGATCGCGCGGCTCCGTGATGTAAAACCACCACGATTGCCACCCCTTCAGGGTCTCCACGAAGGAGCCCTCGAGCCATAGGACGTTGGCCATCTTGCCCGCCATGGCGCCTCCGCATTCCGCCTGGCGACCGCGCACCACCTTGGGCTTGACGTTGAAGGTCTTGAGCCAGAGGCCGAAATGGGGGCGGATGCGGAGGAAGGCCTCGCACACGACGATAAACGCAGGGATGTTGAGGACAAAGTTCGGGGCCAGATCGTGGAAATCCAGGCCATAGTAAAACATGACCCCCCGGACAAATGGGTGGAGTGGAAAACCCAGTCCACAGAGGAAGTGGGGAAGGAATACTACCCTCTCATGGGGCCTTGGGGTGGGGAGAAGCTGCCCCTCCTCGGGAAGCCGGTGCGCGATGTCTTTGGACAAGTATCCGGCCTTCCTTAGCTTTTTGACATGGCCCTCCGTGACGGAGGAGACCATCCACTTGCCTCCCGCTCTGGACATTGCTGGAGAAGGTTGAGGTGGGAAGTGCGGGCTTGGGCGCTGGAGCTCGAGTACGCAGGAGATGGATAGGCAAAAGAGGAAGAAGGCGTAGGTAAAAGGGTGGATCCTTATCCCCTTATATGGGCGGATGCGGTTGTGCGTCCCCACCAGCCTAGTAAAACTCGCTTGCCTCCCAAGCGTCATTATAAATGGCGCGGTTGGGTTACCCACGTCCGTATTGATGAGAATCCCGTAAAGGGGGTACATGATCTCTGCTTTGACAAGACGTGCCAAGGAAACCGCCTCGCAAAACACGCTGAGGTGGAAAAGTAAAAACGATTCGAGTAAAGGACTTGGCCGTAGTGTGATGACGCACTGCGGAATACGTCGGCAGATTTGATTTGTGTCAATATTATTCTCTCTATGGCAATATGTGGAAACTTATTTTGTAGAGTCGGACACTACTCTTGGTGTTTACAATCTTCTACGAAGGACTTGGAGGAGGAACCCGCCTTGCAATGCCAAAGACAATTTGCGTGCCGGACTCGTCGTCATTGAAGCCTGGTTCAGGGGCTACTAAGGGAGTCCTGGATTAGGGGGTGTTCGGGTAGCCGGACTATACCTTTAGCCGGACTCCTGGACTATGAAGATACAAGATTGAAGACTCCGTCCCGTGTCCGGATGGGACTTTCCTTGGCATGGAAGGCAAGCTTGGCGATGCGGATATTCAAGATCTCCTACCATTATAACCGACTTTATGTAACCCTAACCCTATCCGGTGTCTATATAAATCGGAGGGTTGTAGTCCGTAGGCAATCAACTCCATACGCAACAATCATGCCATAGGCTAGCTTCTAGGGTTTAGCCTCCTTGATCTCGTGGTAGATCTACTCTTGTACTACCCATATCATCAATATTAATCAAGCAGGAGTAGGGTATTACCTCCATCGAGAGGGCCCGAACCTGGGTAAAAAACATCGTGTCCCTTGTCTCCTGTTACCATCCGGCTTGACGCACAGTTCGGGACCCCCTACCCGAGATCCGCCGGTTTTGACACCGACACACTTCCTCATGTCAACGATCCTCCTGTACATCTCATAGCCTGTGTACGCGTTCTTGGCCGCGTACTTTACATGTTGTTCATCCAGTCTCTCATGCCACACACAGTGCCAGGCGTTCTTGTCCTTCTTGCTCTCATTCTTCACCTTCATGTAGTAGGGGTCGATGATGGCCGAGGCGAGGTCAACCAGGGAGTTCAGTGTGTTTTTGTCGCTGCCCCAGACCTTGTAGTGGTGCTGGATGTTGACAAGATTCGGTCATTTCAAGACCGAAACCTTGATTGCTTTTAGATCGTTAGTGGTGTCCACCGTAGGGAAACTGTAGTCGGAGCTATTGGTAAACCTGGAGAAACACTCGTGAGGGAGTCCTAGATTAGGGGGTCTCCGGGTAGCCGGACTATATCCTTTGGCCGAACTGTTGGACTATGAAGATACAAGATTGAAGACTTTGTCCCGTGTGCGGATGGGACTCTACTTGGCGTGGAAGGCAAGCTAGGCAATACGGATATGCATATCTCCTCCTTTGTAACCAACCTTGTGTAACCCTAGCCCCCTCCGGTGTCTATATAAACCGGAGGGTTTTAGTCCATAGGACAACAGACAATCATACCATAGGCTAGCTTCTAGGGTTTAGCCTCTCTGATCTCGTGGTAGATCAACTCTTGTAATACTCATATCATCAAGAACAATCAAGCAGGACGTAGGGTTTTACCTCCATCAAGAGGGCCCGAACCTGGGTAAACATCGTGTCCCCTGCCTCATGTTACCATCTGCCTTAGACGCACAGTTCGGGACCCCCTACCCGAGATCCGCCGGTTTTGACACCGACATTGGTGCTTTCATTGAGAGTTCCACTGTGTCGTCACCATAAGGCTCGATGGCTCCTTCGATCATCGCTAGCGATGCGGTCCAGGGTGAGGCTTTCCTCCCTGGACAGATCTTCATATTCGACGGCTTGGCACTACGGGCCAATTCGCTTGGCCATCTGGAGCAGATTGAGAGCTACGCCCCTGGCCATCAGGTCAGATTTGGAAACCTGAACTACACGGCCGATATCCGCGGAGACTTGATCTTCGACGGATTCAAGCCCATGCCGGACGTGCCGCGCAGTCACGACGAGCAAGACATAACTCTACCGTCGGACAGTGTTCGGGAGATCGCATCCGCAGCTACTCCGGCTTTTAATCCGGAGCAAGTCGCGCCATCCCAGAGCGGAGGGATGGACCCCACCATGGAGGTCGCACTCTCAGCGGAGATAGAGCCAGATACTGACTTCACCCCTTACGAGAGCCGTATCGCCGAACCACTGGATTCATCTTCGGCCACGGACTCCGAGCCGCTCATATCCGTGCCCGTCGAGTCCGACTGGGCGCCGATCATGGAGTTCACCTCCGCGGATATCTTTCAGCACTCACCTTTTGGAGATGTGCTAAATTCATTAAGGTCTCTCTCCCTGTCAGGAGAACCTTGGCCGAACTATGTCCGGCTAGAATGGGATGCGGACGACGAAGAAATTCGCTGCCCACCCACCACCCACTTAGTAGCCACTGCGACGACTTAACCGACATGCTCGACTTCGGCTCTGAAGACTTCGATGGTATGGACAACAAAGCCGGAGACGAACAGGATCCACCGCCCTCGGGGCACTGGACCGCCACCTCATCATATGATATATATATATATATGGTGGACACCCCCAAAGAAGCCAATGGCGATGAGAAAGCGGAGGATGGCCCCTCCAAGAAGCAACCCAAGCGCCAACGTCAGCGGCGCCGCTCTAAGTCCCGCCACAGCAAGAGCAGTGATACCGGCACAGGAGATAATAACACTCCGGATAGCGCCAAAGACAACCACAATCCCCTCCAGCATGGTGAAGAGCTAGAGGACGAACAAGCTAGCCCTCTAGAGCAGGCAGCAGATGGAGAACCGGAGGAGGACAATTACATGCCTCTCTCCGAAGACGAGGCGAGCCTCGGTGACGACCAGTTTATCGTGCCTGAGGACCCCGTCGAGCAAGAGCGCTTCAAGTGTCGGCTTATGGCCATGGTAAATAGCATAAAAAAGAAACATCAATAGCTTCAAGCTGATCAAGACTTGCTAGCAGACAGATGGACCGAAGTCCTTGCGGCCAAGGAGCATGAACTCGAGCGCCCGTCGAAGAGTTACCCAAAACGCAGGTTGCTACCTCACCTCGAGGAGGAAGCATTGAAACCTCATTCACCAGTGTACGATGTGGCTGACCGGCCACTACGCGGCCGAGCCAGAGAGGCGTTTCAGCCTAAAGTTCAGTCTGCACCCCGTCGCCACTTAGTCAAAGATACTAAGGGCTGGGGCAACACAGAGGACCTGCGAGACATCTTGGACAGTAAGGCAAAAATCACAAGGTCAATATATGGGACACAAACACGTGCGCCCGCACGGGACGATGATCGTCGCATCGGATACACCAAGAGTAAATCCGTCCGGGCCGAATACAGCAGACAAGACTCATACGAACTACGTCGGGATATAGCCCGGCACAGAGGCGCCGCACACCCCCTATGCTTCACTGATGAAGTTATGAATCATGAATTCCCGAAGGGTTTCAAACCCATAAATATCGAATCATACGACGGCACAACAGATCCCGATGTATGGATTGAGGATTTCCTCCTTCACATCCACATGGCTCGCGGTGACGATCTACATGCCATCAAGTACTTCCCACTAAAACTCAAAGGACCAGCTCGGCATTGGCTGAATAGCTTGCCAGTAGATTCCGTCGACAGTTGGGAGGATTTGGAAGATGCATTTCTTGACAACTTCCAAGGCACTTATGTGCGACCACCGGATGCTGATGACTTGAGCCACATAACCCAGCAACCAGGGGAATCAGCCAGACAATTCTGGACACAGTTCCTGACTAAGAAAAATCAAATTGTTGACTGTCCAGATGCAGAAGCCCTAACGGCATTCAAGCATAACATCCGCGATGAGTGGCTCGCCCGCCACCTTGGCCAGGAGAAGCCGAAATCTATGGCAGCCCTCACAACACTCATGACCCGCTTTTGCACGGGCGAGGACAGCTGGCTGGCTTGCAGCAAAAACACATCAAGGAATCCGGATACCTCGGATACCAAAGACGTTAACGGTAGGCAGCGTCGTAATAGACCAAAGCGCCGCAATAATGGCGATAACACCGAAGATACGGCAGTCAATGCCGGATTCAAAGGCTCTAGATCCGGTTAGCGGAAAAAGCCATTCAAAAGAAATACTCCGGCTTCGTCCAGTCTGGATTGCATACTAGATCGCTCATGTCAAATCCACGGCACCCCTGACAAGCCAACCAATCACACCAACAGAGAATGCTGGGTGTTCAAGCAGGCCGGCAAGTTAAATGCCGAAAACGAGGACAAGGGGCTGCATAGCGATAACGAGGAGGAGCACCGGCCGCCAAACCCAGGAGGACACAAGGGGTTTCCCCCACAAGTGAAGACGGTGAACATGATATGTGCAACCCACATTCCCAAGAGGGAGCGGAAGCGTGCACTAAGGGACGTCTACGCGATGGAGCCCGTCGCCCCGAAGTTCAACCCATGGTCTGCTTGTCCGATCACCTTCGATCGCAGGGACCACCCCACTAGCATCCGTCATGGCGGATTCGTCGCACTGGTCCTAGACCCCATCATCGACGGATTTCACCTCACTCGAGTCCTATGGACGGAGGCAGCAGCCTGAACCTGCTTTATCAGGACATAGTGCGAGAAATGGGTATCGATCCCTCAAGGATCAAACCTAGCAAAACCACCTTTAAAGGCGTCATCCCAGGTGTAGAGGCCCATTGCAAAGGCTTAATCACACTGGAAGTGGTCTTCGGATCATTGGATAACTTCCGAAGCAAAGAGTTAATCTTCGACATCGTCCCGTTTTGCAGTGGCTATCATGCACTGCTCGGACGGACAGCATTTGCAAAATTCAATGCTGTGCCGCATTACGCATACCTCAAGCTCAAGATGCTAGGACCTCGCGGGGTCATAAAAGTAAATGGAAACACAGAATGCTCGCTCCGTACGGAACAACACACTGCGGCCTTTGCAACAGAGGCACAAAGCAGCCTGTTCAGACAGACCACTCATTCGGCATTACAGCCCCCGGACACCTTCAAGTGAGTCCGGAACAATCTACAACAAGAACGCCTGGCGCGATCTGCGCTCGCCTAGCAATCTGGCCCCCATCCCAGTCCCAGTGCAGCGATGAAATTCGTGCCGCACGTACATAACTACGCATTGAAAATACCATGGACATAGGCGGGGGCACAATCAGGACACACCCCGCATTGTGGCTTAACCACACCAGGGGCTATATACCTTTGACATTCCTTTTCTCTTTCAGGGCCTAACCCTTCGGAATCCCTTTCCGGCAGTCCGATTGCTAGACACAATCCGGAAGCAACAACCAAGGCGGCAAGAAGCTAAGATGAACACGGGAACCGCCAGGTGGTCTCTAGTAATACTTGACATACCCGCTTTTCACTATTTATGCGTAGCTTGCCTTGGGATAGGACATTTCGAATTGTCCTACTTTATGCTTATTGCACTACTTGTACCAGTACGCTTCGACGTATTATTCAAATAACAATGCATATTATTAATCTGTCATTGCATTATTTAAGTTTTTCTCTTTCTCTTATATGTCCATTTACGACATTCCGCACCTGCACGCTTGGGTACGGTCAGTACGCCAGGGGCTCTTGTTTACCCCGTAATACGGCACAAGAAGTCCGAACACTTTCGACAGTGCGGCACCCCAAACTTATAGCATTATATGCATCAGCTCTGAATCATGTCTTAGGTCAAATGTTGGGTTGCCCGGCTCCCATGCTTTGGTACCTTACGTTCTGCTGTATCGGCTAAGGTAGCGGTGGGAGAACTACTGCGATTGTGTCCCGGCTCTTCCGGAAGAGCACCTCAGTAGAGAAAGCCAAAAAACGACTGTCATGATAAGGCGAGAGACTGGTCGCTGTTCGAGAGGTCTCAAGTCCTTAAAGACTTTTTCCACTTCGGGCGAAGAGTCGACCTTGTCCGTCTTAGGCATGTATAGCGCCCCAAATTCGGCCCTCCGAATACCAGGGGCTTAGCCAAAAAATTAAAATCATAGACTTCTATGCCTAAGTGAGAGTGATAAAGCATTATAGTCTGATTGCCTTGTTCGTTGTGCTGAGCACCTCCCTTGAAGGACCCAAAATTGGGGTAAGAGTGTTCAGATTTACCCCGAACACCCCAGTACTAGTTACATGGGGGTAGAAGCCGACGACTGGACAACTCTCAGATTTTATAAACGGCCGCACAAAATGTAATATTTTAAATTAAGAAAGCGTCGCATGGCGCACAAGAACTCGTTTCATATTACAGGATCACATGGGCATGTTCATTCAAAAATTACATCCTTGGCACACTCGTCTGCCACTAAGCGGGAACCCTTCAGGATGCTCTCATAGTAATTCTCGGGGCAGCGATGCTCCTAGCCCTCCGGTGGCCCCTCCTTCACAAGCTTCACGGCGTCGAGCTTTGCCTAGTGCACCTTCGCCCGGGCAAAAGCTCTGCGTGCACCTTCGATGTAGATGGATCGCTTGATGACTTCAAGCCGTGGGCAGGCTTCCACCAGCCGCCTCACCAGACCGAAGTAGCTACCGGACAGGGGCTCGCCAGGCCACATCCGGACTATAAGGCCCCTCATGGCCTGTTCGGCCGCCTTGTGAAGTTCGACCAACTGCTTCAGCTGGTCGCTCAAGGACACGGGGTGTTTGGTCCCAGTATACTGAGACCAGAACAACTTCTTCGTTGAGCTCCCCTCCTCAGCCCAGTAAAACTCTGTGGCATCCAGCACACTGCAGGGAAGATCTGCAAACACTCCTGGAGAGCTCCGAACTCGGGTAAGAAAAAGGAAAGTCTCCTTCACATGCTTGCTTTGCATATTGAATGCCTTACCCGCTGCTATCTTCTTTGCCGCATCAATCTCCTGGAGGGCCCTATGGGCTTCGGCCTTGGTGCTCCGGACGCTTTCAAGCGCCTACGCGAGCTCGGACTCCCGCGTCTTAGAGTCAAGCTCCAAGGACTCGTGCCTTTTGTCAAGAGCCTCGAGCTCTTGCTGCACCTCGCCCAGTCGGGCTTCTTGTTTCTCTTGTTCAATGCGTTCTTTGGCCGCTTTGTCTTCGGCCGCGGACAATGCCTTCCTCAGGGTCTCCACCTCGGTCGTGGCCCCTGACAAATTCATGATGATCCTATTACTTTACACCGAACTTCTTTTTAACTATATAAACTGGGGTATATCTTACCTTTGCTCTCTTCGAGTTGCCCCTTGGTAAGGCCGAGCTCGTCCTCGGACCGCTTCAGGGCCTGCTTCAGCGCAGAGACCTCCGCAGTACGTGCGGCAGTGGCCATCAGGGAAGCCTGCACATACACATAGACATACTCTAATTAGACTCCTGAGTTATCATTTGATACTCTATTCGGCTTTTCTTCCCGAATGCCGAACAGAGCATCAGGGGCTACTATCTATGCGGTAATAGTTTTATATTTTGAATGCTTACCTCAAAGCCTGTTAGGAGGCTGGCGCAAGCTTCGGTCACTCCATTTTTGGCGGACTGAACCTTCTTGACCACCGCACTCATGATAGTGTGGTGTTCTTCATCGATGGAAGTGATGTGAAGTGCTTCCAGCAAGTTGTCTGGTGCCTCTGGTTGGATAGAGGACACCGGCATGGATGGTTGGCCCCCCTTAATGGGGGACCGCCTGCCAGAGTCTGGGACCATTGAAGGTTCCGGCACAGTGTTCGGCTAGGGCCAGAACTCGAAGCCCGTAGGAGCCTCCCTCCCTTGGTACCCAGGGTCCTGGAGGTCGCCGTGTGGCGCCCCCAGGATCGCCTCCCCTTGGGTCGGTGCCTTTTGAGACACCACCTCGGCGTTGTCTGTAGGGCGAGGGGTGGAAGCCGTCGGAGGAGAACCGCTGTTCATATCCGACGAGCCCAAAGAGCCGCTCGACGAGGGTACGTCGAGATGAGCTCGGGCCGGACTGCATAATCAGGTTTGGCATGAGCAAAGGCAGTACAATAAAACATACCATGAAGTACTATGGTGTCCGGACAGTTACGACTTCTCCAGGGGCTTGTCCCTGGGTAGCCACTCATCGCCGCTGTCGGCGGCCGTCGTGGCACAGTCCGGAGGGAGGTTCTTTCCCTTCTTGGACCCTTCGGCCTCCCCGTATGGGTCGGCCTTCCTTTTCTTGTCTCCCCCGGCTGGGGGGGAGAACTTTTCTCCTCCTCCTCGTTTCCGTGGGAGGAGTGCGTGTCGGACTCATCGGATGATGAGTCCGATAGAACCTTGCTCCGGAGACCCTTTAGGGTCCCCGTGGCCTTCTTCTTGGTCGTCTTTTCCGGCACCTCGTAAGGTGCCGGAGTCAGCATCTTTGTTAGAAGAGCATTTGCAGGATCTTCGGGCAGGGGGGCTGGGCAATCAAGCTGCTCCGCTGTCTTTATCCAGTCTTGTTAATGACATGAAAGCTTAGATCCAGCACATAACTAAACCAGGGCACATAAATACCCTGAGAGATATAAAAGCCTACCGGATGGGCGCGGTGCTTTGCGCTGAGTCCGCGGTCCTCGGTGAGGGAGGGAGGCATCTCGACGCCCTTGAACAGCACCCTCCAGACGTCCTCGTGCGTCATGTCATAGAGCTCTCGCAACGTCTGGTGCTGGGCCGAGTCGAACTCCCACAAAACAAATGCCCGTTGTTGGCACGGAAGGATCCGGCGGAAGAGCATAACCTGGACCATGTTGACGAGCTTGATTTTCTTGTTCGTCATGTTCTGGATGCAGGTTTGGAGTCCGGTCAGCTCTACCGAAGAACCCCAGGACAGGCCCTTCTTTTTCCAGGAGGTGAGCGCGTGGGGATTCCGAATCGAAATTTGGGGGCCGCCACCCAGTTGGAGTCGCGCGGCTCGGTGATGTAGAACCACCCTGATTTCCACCCCTTTATGGTCTCCACATAGGTACCCTCGAGCCAGGTGACATTAGGCATCTTGCCCACCATGGCGCCTCCGCATTCTGCTTGCTGGCCTCCCACCACCTTCTGTTTGACATTGAAGGTTTTCAGCCATAAGCCGAAGTGGGGCCTGATGCAGAGGAAGGCCTCGCACACGACGATAAACGTCGAGATGTTGAGGATGAAGCTGGGGGCCAGATCATGAAAATCCAGCCCGTAGTAGAACATGAGCCCGCGGACAAACGGGTGGAGAGGAAATCCCAGTCCACGGACGAAATGGGTAAGAAAAACTACCCTCTCATGGGGTTCGGGCGTTGGGACGATCTGCCCCGCATTCGGCAGCCGGTGCACGATATTCGCGGGTAGGTATCCGGCCTCCCGTAACTTTTTGATGTTTTCCTCCATGAAGGAGGAAACCATCCACTTTCCTCCTGCTCCAGACATGCTTGGAGTGGTTTGAGAAGAAGAACGCGAGCTTGGGCGCTAGAGCTCGAGTGTGTAGGAATGGGTAAGCGAGAAGGAAGAAGGCGTGGGTGAAAAAAGTAAATATTTGTCCCTTTATAAGGGCGGAGGAGGCGATGAGTCTCCCCACTTGCCTGGCAAAACCGCTTATTCCCCAGGCGCCATAATTGATGGCACGGTTGGGTTACCCACGTCCATATTGATGAGAATCCCGTGATAAGGGGAACACGATCTCTGCTTTAACAAGACGTATCAAGAAAACCGCCTCACGACATGTGTGGAGCTGGTTGAGAAAAGAGGTTCGAATAATAACTGGGCCATGAAGTGATGTCAACTATCGAAACGTGTCAGCAGATTAGATTTGTGGAAGTATTATTCTCTCTATGGTGGTATGTGTAACTTATTTTGCAGGGTCGGACACTATCCTTGTATTCAAACTCTTCCATGGTGTATTCGGAGGAGGAACCCGCCTTGCAATGCCGAAGACAACACTGCATGCCGGACTCATCGTCATTGAAGCCTGGTTCAGGTGCTACTGGGGGAGTCCTGGATTAGAGGGACTCTGGACAGCCGGACTATATCCTTTTTCCGGACTGTTGGACTATGAAGATACAAGATTGAAGACTTCATGTCGTGTCTAGATGGGACTCTACTTGGCGTCGAAGGCAAGCTAGGCAATACGGATATGCATATCTCTTCCTTTGAAACCGACCTTGTGTAACCCTAGCCCCCTCCGATGTCTATATAAACCGGAGGGTTTTAGTCCGTAGGACAACATACAATCATACCATAGGCTAGCTTCTACGGTTTAGCCTCTCTGATCTCGTGGTAGATCAACTCTTGTAATATTCATATCATCAAGAACAATCAAGCAGGACATAGGGTTTTACCTCCATCAAGAGGGCTCGAACCTGGGTAAATATCGTGTCCCCTGCCTCCTATTACCATCCACCATAGAGGCACAGTTCGGGACCCCCTACCCGAGATCCACCGGTTTTGACACCGACAGCTCGCAAGGCCTTGTGGCAAGGTGGTAGTGGTAGACGAGGAAGTCATGTCACACACACACAACTGGGTGACGGCAACCTTGTGGTCGTGCCCAGCACGACCGATGGTGTACTCGAGGTCGAAGCCGACCACTTGGTACTTGTCCTCGGCAAGGAACTGCTCCATAGTTTGGATGAAGCTCTCCACCGAGACCGGATCATTCGTATACATCATCGAGTGGGCCTTCCCCCTCACGTGGGTGTCCACTACGTGATGCGTGGTGAACTACCTGCCGTTGTCGTCGTCGGCCGTTGGGAGAGCCCTTGGAGCCACGGGGATATCCATTGGAACCGCGGGATGTCCTCTTTGTATGTGTCGTCGTGGGTGTGCTTATTGTGTCGTGTGACGCGAGAGATGAAGGTAAATGGCCGCAGGAGTAAATGGCGGCCGAGAGGCCTGGATTCTCTGCATGTCCGCATGGCAGTTTTTGCAGCAGGTAACTGCATTGTCGTGCCGCGCCCGGCGCAACTACATGCACATGAACGAGCGTGATCATGCGCCGGCCCCGAACACTGGCAGCGCGCGTGGAGGGACGAGGGTAGAGCACCCGGAGGGACACGAGAGCAGAGCGCGCGCAGTAGGACGCGAGCAGAGCGCACCGCGGCCACCTGAACCGCAAGCAACCACACGCATAGAGCAGTTGAACACATAGGAAATGGTCGCCTACAAGCCGGCCGACAGTTGCGTCACTGCGTAGAGAGTAGCCGTGTGCTACTACCTCTTTCTTGATCTATAGTCCCCTTTATGTTCTGTGCCATACTTTGTCCTCAAATTTAACCAACAAAATGTTAATGCATGTTATAAAAATTATATAATTGGGAACTATGTTCAAATACGAATCCAACTATATAATCTTTGGCGACATGCATTCGTATTTTATTAGTTAAATCATACTTATAAAACAGGACGGGGGTATAGTAGGTAATTAAATTGCAAACGTTTTACTATTAACCGTATGTGTACGTGGCCTTTCGTCCTCCTCTCCCATGTCTTGTCACCCCGCTGCCGCAGATGGCTTACAGCGCAGGCTTGCGCAGCGTGCTGGGGTGTTCTTTTGGCCAAACGGTGGCGCCAATGAATCGTCGATGAGCCCGTTCCTGCGCAACCTCGCAAGTTCCAGCGAAAGCTTCCCACCCGACTCGGTGAAATCCCCCAAAATCCCAAGGGTTACAGGCCTGCTATATAAAACCTCACGGCCGGCGAGTCCTGCGTCGCATTTTCCCCTCCCTTCCTATAGCTTATCTCGTCTGCTTCTCCCACAATCGCCAATGGCACCGGTCCGTTGTCGTCGCCCAGCCACTCTGTCGTCATCAGAGGATAGCTCCAGCTGGGAGGCCACACTGTGGCGGCGGCCCAGTCCCCGATGTAGTGTAGTGCGCATGGCATCCCTGTTGGGTGTGCACGGAACACCCACCACATGCTCTGTCATCGCTACCCGTCGGCAGCTGTTGCCGGCCACCGTTGCCGCCACACCACCGTCGAAATCTAGGGCCATCACCCACTCCGCCGCCACGGCCCGAAGGCAGGAGGTGGTCGTCGTGGCCACCACCCCATAGTCGGCAACTGTGTCCATCACCTGCTCCGCCACCGCTGCCCGAAGGCGGGAGATGGTGGTCGTGGCCACCACCCCTTCATTGGCTGCCCTGGCCGCCAGCCTACCATCGACCGTCGGGGTGATCATCCACGCTGCCGCCGCCGCCCGAAGGCAGGAGACGGAGGTGGATGCCCACACGTGCGTCAGCGACCTTGCGCGCTACACCGAGTTCCTGTGGGAGGAGGAGGAGCGCCTCCTCGAGCATGCAAAGAGCCTTACCGCCACCGTGACCCTGGCACATGCCGCCTCAGAGGCGACGAATCAGGAGATTTACAAGGAGAACCACCGCTTTGAGAGGGGTAGTCTGGAGCGACAGAGGGCGTTCGAAGTGAGCGTCACTGAAGCTGCAGGAGCGGCATGCACCGTATTGCTGCTGTCCAGCTCGTCGGTAGGCTCGTTCTCCTCTGCCTCTTACTGAGCGCGCCCGACATAGAAGTGGCAGCCGGAAGTAGTACAAAGCCCCTCTGTAGTAATTAGGGGCTATTTTGTTCAGTTCATCTGACTATAAATGTGGTGGAACTGTACAACGTATTTAAAATTAGCTAGTATATAAAGTAGAACTAGCTATTTCAGTACGTGGTTGGCAACAATTGGTGAAAAGTTTGGTCGGTTCAGCTGTCGAGTTGAACTGTTTGTATAAAGAACGACTGCTTAATCTATGAATGAAATCTATGCTTAATTACTGAATTTTAGTTGCAAAAATTAGATACTACTAGTGATTTTTAGCTTCATATTTTGACAAATCGCAATGTTACAAGGTTGACAAATGGCAATCTTTCTAGATCAACAAATGTCAATCTTTTCCGTTTGCCAAATGGCAACATACCCAATATGACACATGCAAATCTTACGAATGTTTGTAAGCAGTTGCACACGGGTCATCCAAAACAACCGTTTGCGTTGAAGAGATGCACAAATCCTACTCTCACTTTGCATTCGGGTGTTCTATCTAAAATGTTTGCGATCAAGAGCCAGAAAAATCCTGCTCGGCACATTTTCCCTTGGCTTCGTGGGGAACCTGCCGGTTTGCATACGGGTGTTCTAACTAAAACGTTTGCGATAAGTGTTTTATATTTAAAAACCATTGATGTTTTTTTCAAAAGAAAATTGTTTGATAAGTCTGTACATTAAGAGAGAAAAATGCAAGTTCGCTCAAACCATATCTTTCTGTCATACTATGAATTTACATTCGTATGATCGAGATGCAGTATTAAACCCAGGAAGAAAACAATTTCCGGCGGCGGCGGAGGCGGCGTGCTATCGGTGTCAAAACTGGAGGATCTCGGGTAGGGGGTCCCAAACTATGCGTCTAAGGTCGATGGTAACAAGAGACAGGGGACACAATGTTTACCCAGGTTCGGGCCCTTTCTATGGAGGTAATACCCTACTTCCTGCTTGATTGATCTTGATGAATATGAGTATTACAAGAGTTGATCTACCACAAGATCGTACTGGCTAAACCCTAAAAGTCTAGCATGTCTGACTATGATTATGAGGATATATATCTACGGACCTAGCCCTCCGGTTTATATAGACACCGGAGGGATCTAGGGTTACATAAGGTCGGTTATAGAGAAAGGAATCTTCATATTCGGACGCCAAGCTTGCCTTCCTCGTCAAGGAGAGTCCCATCCGGACACAGGTAGAGTCTCCGGTCTTTGTATCTTCACAGCCTATCAGTCCGGCCCATGTCTAATAGGTCGGACGCTCGAGGGCCCCTTAGTCCAGGACTCCCTCAGTAGCCCCTGAACCAGGCTTCAATGACGAGGTGTCCGGCACGCAGATTGTCTTCGGCATTGCAAGGCGGGTTCCCCTCTCCGAATACTCCAAGAAAGTCTTCGGACGCAATGAACGTGTCCAGATCTGCAACACAAGTACCCCACACAACCGCAGAGAATATAATATTGCACGAGTCCAATCCGCTGGCAACTTTTTGTAATGTGACAGCATGTCTTCTTGGTCATCATTTCCAATCGTTTACCGTTTGTCGTTCCATGTTTCGAGACGCGGTTTTAATAGGCACGTCTTGTCGAAGCAGATATCATGTCCCCTTATTGCGGGATTCTCATCAATACGAGTGTGGGTAATATAACCGTGTCGTTTACATAGCCCTTTTGAACAGGCGAGTTTTATGGCGAGTGGGGAGGCGCTTGATATTCAATGCCTTTATAAGGAGATAAGGATTCCCTTTTCTTCACCCACGCCTTCTCTCTTCCTCTGCCCTTCCATTCTTGAGCTCCAGCACCCAAGTCCTCATTCTTTCCGCCCCAAGGAAGCACTCAACCATGTCTGGATTTGGAGGGCAAGGCAAGTGGATGGCCTCCTCTGTTAGGCAGAAGGACATCACCAAGCTTCGGGAGGCCGAGTGTCTAGCGAAAGGAATCGCCCACCGGCTTCCAGCGAAGGGGAAAATCATCTCCACCCCGAAGCCCAATGAGAGGGTGGTCTTCATCCCCCATTTTGTCCGCGGGTTAGGGTTTCCTCTCCACCCTTTCGTCTGCGGGCTTGTGTTCTAGTACGGGCTAGATTTCCATGATCTAGCCCCAAACTCTTTCCTCAACATCTCGGCATTCATTGTCGTGTGTGAGGCCTTCCTCCGCATCCAACCCCACTTCGGATTGTGGCTCAAGATTTTCAACATGAAGCCGAAGGTGCTGGACGGCCAGCACGCGGAGTGCGGAGGCGCCATGGTGAGCAAGCTTCCCAATGTCACGTGGCCCAAGGGTACTTTTGTGGAGACCATCAAAGAGTGGCAGAAACTGTGGTTCTATATCACAGAGCCCCGTGATGCCACCTGGGCCGCGGCTCCCAAATTCAAGTCCGGAGCTCCAATGCAGCTCACCTCCTAGATGGAGAAGGGCCCAAATTGGTCTTCCTCGCACGAGCTGATAGCGCTACAAATGCGCATTCAAAGCATGGTGGATAAAATATCAAGCTCGTCAACAAAATCCAGGTGATGTTGGTTTGCCGGATCCTCCCATGCCAAAGCCGGAGCTTCCCTTTATGGGAATTCGATCCAAAGAAGCACCGAACCTTGGAAAGGCTCTTCAGAACCATGCACAAAGATGCCTGGAAGTTGCTCTTTAAGGGCAACGAGACGCCGCCAGCCATAGATTCGGACCGCGGGCACGATATTACCCATTCAGCCAATGTGGTAAGCCTTTCACGTCTCCAGGCGCATCCTCTACTTTCTTGTTTCAAGGAGGATATATAAACTTTACGTTTTCAGGTATGGACGGAGAGGGCGGAGCGGATTCAATGTTCGGCTCTGCTGCCTGAGGAACCAGTCATCCCGCTCCTGGCGAAGATGCTGGTGCCGGTGCCGTATAAGGCACCGGAGAAGAAGGCCAAGAAGGCCAAGGGGGTCCGGAGTGGCCCCCGTCGCAAGGGAGCTTCGGACGTGTCGTCCGAAGACAAGACTCACTCCTCCGCCACCGAATACGATGACGAGGAGGAGGAAGAAAGCACCTCTCCCCCTGATGGGGGAGGAAGAAGAGTGGGAAGGGCCCAAGAGGGGGAAGGGTCCCCTTGCGGATAACTCCGTGTGGGACGTCGACAATAGCTCAGAGCGACGCCCTTGAAACAAGCCTTTGGCCGCGTTGTAAGTACTAAAAACCCGCATATGTCCATGCATCTGGCCTCTCTTGCTTCATAATAATAATATGTTAATTTATGCCATTGCAGTCCGTCCCACGACAGCTCCCTGCGATCCTCATCAAGAGGTTCGCTAGATTCGAAGGCGATGGCTAGCGAGTCACCGCCGGCCGCTCACTCTCCCGCGGCCAATGGCGATGACGAGGTGTTGTCCCAAAGGACCTTCCCAGGCCAGGGAAGGTTCAGGAGGCTACCAGGGTGGCGCCAGAGGGCGAAACCTCGGCTGCCAGACACATGGGGGAGCAGGCCCCCATGGCGACTGGGGATGAGGGCTCTGCTCAGTTCAGCCCCCAGCCGAATACAAGCCTGGAGACATATACGGCTCCAGAATTTGGCGAGCAACATCCTTCGAAAGAAGGGGGCGTGCCTATTCTGCCGGTGACCTCTGTCCAACGAGAGGCACCTGATAATCTGCTGGAAGCGCTACGAGGCGCTTCTATTTTGGATGAACACTGTATCCCTATGGGTACGGTGATTGAGAGGGTTTAGTCCGTCAAGAGCGGACAAACCGAAGCCTGCAGCAGCCTGTTGACAGGTTTTGAGATAAGCGATGCAAAATAGAAAATCCCAATATAGACAGTAGCCCCTGAGACACTCTCCGGTGTTCGGAAAGAAGAGCCGAACAGAGGATCAATTTATTTTCACAGGAAACTAACTAAAATATGTCTTATATGAATAAGCAGGCATCGTTGCTGGCCGCGACCTCACACGCTGCCGAAGTCTCCGGACTAAAGCAGAGACTGGAGCGGGCCGAGGAGGAGCTCGGCCAAGCGAGGAAGCAGCTAGAAGACCAGCAAGGTATGTACTGACTAGTTGTATATTCGGAAAGAATAAATAATGTGTATTGACTGTAGTGCCATGATATGTGTAGGAGTGGCGACCAAGGTCGAGGTCCTTAAATAGGCCCTGGCCCAGGCCAAGGAAAAAGCTTCCAAGGAAAAAGCCACCCGTGAGAAGCACGAGGCCCGGCTTGATGAGGTCCAGCAAGAGCTCCAGGATGCGGTGAAGAAATGTGAATCCTTGGAGCGCGACGTTTCGGCTCGAGATACCATACTCGCTACGGCCTGCCAAAGCACGGAAGAGGCCCGGATTGAGGCCCGGGCGCCCTCCAGGAGATCCAGGAGGCCAAGAAAATCACGGCGGGTAAGGCGTTTAGTATGCAAAGCAAATATATGAAGAAGAAGTATCTCTTACTAACCCGGATTCGGAGTTCTCCAGGGGCATTTGCGGATCTTCCATGCAGTGTGTCTGACGCTGCGGAGTTCTTCCGAGCCGAAGAAGGGAGCTCTACGGAGAAGCTGTTCTGGTTGCAATATCTTATGCGAGAACATCCAGTGCCCTTCAGCGATCAGCTAAAACAGTTGGTCGAGCTGCATAGGGTGGCCGAACTGGCCATGAAGGATTTAATAATCCGGTTGTGGCCTGCCGAAGCTATACCCGGCAGCTACTTCGGGCTCGTGAAGTGGCTGGTGAATGCCTGCCCTCGGCTGAATGTTGTCAAGCGGTCGGTCTGCATCGAGGGTGCACGCATGGCCTTCGCCCGCGTCAAGGTGTGGTGGGCGAAGATGGACGTTGTCAAGCTTATGACCAGGGGACCGCCAGAGGGCCAGGAGCACTGCACGCCCAAGCGGTACTTTGAAGACGTCCTAGAGGGGTCTCGTATTGTGGCAATGCAATGTGCGCAAGACATTATTTTTTAATGAATGCATTCATGTTGTCTCTACCTTGTATGATGAAACAAAGTCGTTATGTAATGCAATGTTTGTTATTTAAAAAATTCACCTCATGTGAGGCCGTGTTGTGTGAAATCTGAGAGTTGGCTAGTCGTCGGCTTCTACCCCCACGTAGGTTGTACGGGGGTGTTCAGGATGTAATCTAAACACTCTTGATCCAACTGTTTGGTCCTTGAAGGAGGTGTTTAGCGCGACGAACCAGGCAATTGTATGATGCGGCTTTAGCACCCTCACTTAGCCATAGGAGTTTGACAATAAAAATATAGGCGCAGCCCCTAGTATCCGAACTAGGATGATGTAAACACCTGATCGGGTAAGTACCGATCCCTCGCGTAATGCGGACAAAATCTCTAAAGATTTGAGACATCTGAAGAGCTGACCGGCTCTCGCCGCATCATGATAGTCAGTTTTCGGCTTTCTCAACTGAGGTGCTCATCCGGATAAACCAGGACACAATCACAGTAGTTCTCCCTTACCTACCCTAGCCGATATAGCGGAACATAAGGTAGCAAGCACACGAGCCGGGCAACCCAACTATTGACCAAAGACATGATTAGGAGCCAATGCATATAGTGCTAAATTCGGGGTGCCAAACTATACTGTAAAAAGTGTTTGGACTTTGTTGCCATGTTGTGGAGCGCTATGAAGCCCCTGGCAAATTGAAACGTACCAAGGTGTACGGGTGCTATTTCATAAAGTTATCAAAAAAGAAAAAGAAGAAAGGGTAGTAAGCTAGAGCCATAGAATTTTGGCTGCAAATTGTTTCCATGATAATTTCAGTAGTGCGTCAAAGCGCATTTATACAAGTAGTGTGATAAGAAGAAGGCTATTTAATATGCCTTAACCAAGGGAGAGCTGCATGTGGGTCCTAAAAAAGGTAAAGGGATTGTTAAAGAAACCACCTAAAATTTCCCCGATACGTCCATGCTTCTTGTCGTCTTGGTGTATTTATCCTTCGAAAAGAACCGATGGTCAAGCCGTCAGGGAAGGCCTATGAAAAAGGAACCTGAAAAAGGAGGAAAAAGGAAACAGTGAAAGTATGTGTGTCTGGGAGCGGTCGAGCCATATTGTGGATCACAAGCTAGTTATGCCTCCATCCATGCCCATGGTATTTTGAGTGCATAGTTATGTACGCGCGGTACAATTTCCGCCGCTTGGTCGAGACTAGGACGGAGGCCGAATTGCTAGTCGTGCTCTTGACGAGCCGTGCTGTCCTGATGCAGAATAGTCCAGACTCTCTTGACAATGTCCGGGAGCTCGGCCGCCGAATTAAGGTTCTGCTTGAAAAGGCCGCTCTGTACTTCTGCTGCTAAGGCAGCGGTGTGCTCCTCGGTGCGGAGGGAGCGTTCCGTGTTTCCATTAACTGTTATGGCGATGTGTGGTCCGGGCATCTTGAGCTTGAGATAAGCGTAGTTTGGCACCACGTTGAATCAAGCAAATGTGGTTCGTCCAAGAAGTGCGTGATAGCCGTTGTGAAATGGGACGATATCGAAGATTAACTCGTCGCTTCGGAAGTTGTCCGGAGATCCGAAGACAACCTCTAGTGTGATTGAGCCCGTACAGCGGGCCTCTACACCTGGTATGACTCCTTTAAAGTTAGTCTTAGTGGGCTTGATCCATGATGGATTAATGCCCATTTTGCGCACTGTATCTTGATAGAGCAGGTTGAGGCTGCTGCCACCGTCCATCAGGACTCTCTTCAGGTGGAACACATCAATTATTGGGTCCAGGACTGGTGTGGCTGAACCGCCGTGACGGATACTGGTCGGATGATCCCGACGATCGAAAGTGATCGGGCATGACGGCCATGGATTAGATTTTGGGGTGACTGGCTCTATCGCATAGACGTCCCTGAGCGCGCGCTTGCGCTCCCTCTTGGGGATGTGGGTAGCATATACCATGTTCACCGTTTGGACCTGAGGGGGAAACTACCTCTGTCCACCTGAGTTCGGTGGCTAGGGCTCCTCGTCGTCTTGTTTAAAACCCAACAATCTCTGTTGGTATGATTGGGTGGTTTGTCTAGGGTGCCATGGATCTGGGACGGACGATCGAGTATGTGGTCCAAGCTGGATGAGCCTAAATTGTTCTTTTTGAACGGCTTCTTCCGCTGACCGGACTTTGAGCCACTGAATCCGGCATTGACTGTCGTATCATCGGTGTTGTCATTGTTGTTTCGACTCTTGTGTCTGTTGCGTCGGGACTTGTCGTTGCTATTTCTGGCTTCATAGGTGCCGGTGTTGCTTGCATTGTTTTTGCTATGGTTCGCCAACTATCTTCACCCGCACAAAAGCGGGTCATGAGTGCTGTGTGGGCTGCCATGGACTTCGGCTTTTCTTGGCCGAGGTGGCAGACGAGCCATTCATTACGGATGCTGTGTTTAAAGGCCGCTAGGGCTTCGGCATCCAGATAGTCGACGATCTGGTTCTTTTTGGTTAGGAACCTAGTCTAGAATTTCCTGGCTGACTCTCCGGGCTGTTGAACTATATGGCTTAAGTCATCAGCGTCCGGTGGCTGGAAATATGTACCTTGGAAGTTGTCATGGAAGGTGTCTTCCAAATCCTCCCAGCTACCAATAGAGTTTTCGGGCAGACTGTTTAACCAGTGCCAAGCTGGCCCTGAGTTTTAATGGGAGGTATTTGATGGCGTGGAGGTCATCTCGCGGGCCATATGGATATGGAGAAGAAAATCCTCAATCCACACGGCGGGATCAGTTGTTCCATCGTATGATTCAATATTCACGGGTTTAAACCCTTCTGGGAACTCATGCTCCATTACTTCGTCAGTGAAGCAAATAGGGTGTGCAGCGCCTCTATATCGGGCCACATCGCAACATAGCTCCGATGGAGTCCGTCTGTGGTTTTCGGCCCGCACATGACTAGGCTCGTCATGCTCGGCTTGATAGCCGTCGCTGCACGTCCAAGCACGCCCCCGTGATCCATAGATCGATCTAGTCAGGCCTGTTTTATTCTTCAGGCCATGCCGGAGATCATACGTGTATCCCTTAGCAGTTTTGTTTGCCTTTACGGTGAGGTAAGGCGGGCTGGTGTTTAGCTTGTGTTGTCACTTCGTCCCGACCATGTGGTGGTCGGTCAGCCGCATTGTGTACTGACGGCCTGGGCTCCAACGCCTCGTCATCGAATTGAGGTAGCAATTTGCGCTTCGGGTAACTTTTGAGTGGTCACTTGAGGCCGTGCTCCTTGGCTGACAGGACATCAATCCATATATCGTTGAGCAGATCTTGATCAGCTTGAAGCTGCTGTTGTTTCTTTTTCAGGCTCCTTGCAGTGGCTATTAGCTGGCGCTTGAAGCGCTCCTGTTTGAGAGGTTCCTCGGGCATGATAAAATCCTCGGTGCCGAGGCTTGCCTCATCCTCGGAGAGTGGAAGATAATTACTATCCTCTGAATCTTCGTGTGTGGCCTGTTTACCAGGGCTAACTTCCCATCTTCCCATTCATCCTGTTCGGAAGTTGGCTGAACAGGGTCTTCATTGTCTTCGGCACCGTCCGGAGTGTTGTCTTCTCCTGTTCCAATGTTGTTGTCTTTGCTGCAGTGTGACTTAGAGCGGCGCCGCTGACGTCGGTGCTTTGGTTGTATCTCGGGAGGTTTATCCTTAACCGGATCTTCCTTGTCATCGCCGCTATTCTCTTTTGGTGCATCGACCATGTATACGTCATACGAGGAAGTGGCCGTCCAGCGTCCGGTAAACGGCGGGTTTTGGGCCTCTTCTTCTCCAGCATCGTCGTCCATACCGTCGATGTCGTTGGTGCCATAATCGAGCATGTCGGTTAAGTCTTCGACAGTGGCTATGAAGTGGGCGGTGGGTGGGAAGCGAAATTCTCCATCATCAGCCTCCAGTTCGAACCGGATATAATTCGACTGTGAGCCCCCCGCTAAGGATAGTGCTCTTAACGAGTTTAACACGTCGCCCAAAGGCGAGTGCCGGAAGATGTCTGTGGAGCTGAATTCGATGATCGATGATCGATCAAGCTCGACGTATGCGGACACACAAGGTTCAGAAGCTGTAGCCGGAGACAAGTCCATGGTTCCAGTGACACAGATGTCACTTGAAGTAAGATTTGTGTGCGGCTCCAACGCCGTTGAGTCTGCGGCTTCCACGGCGGAGTTGAGCTACCCGTCTTTGGATGGCGCGATCTGCTCCGGATCTAGGGCCAGAGCAGCTACAGGTACTATCTCCTGGGTATGGTCCGATGACAGATTTACTCATGTTCATCGTGGTGGCAGGGAGCGGCTGCTGTGGTCTTGAATCCATCGAAGATCAAGTCTCCACGGATATCCGTGGCGTAGTTCAAACTTCCAAATCTGACCTGATGGCCAGGGCCATAGCTTTCGATCTTCTCCAGATGGCCAAGCGAGTTGGCCCGCAGTGCGAAGCTGCCGAACACCAAGATCTGTTCGGGGAGAAAGACTTCCCCTTGGACAGCATCGTTGTAGATGATTGAAGGAGCCATCAAACCTTTTGACGACGACATAGTGGAACTCTCAATGAAAGCACCAATGTCGGTGTCAAAACCGGCGGATCTCGGGTAGGGGGTCCCGAACTGTGCATCTAAGGTTGATGGTAACAGGAGACAGGGGACACAATGTTTACCCAGGTTCAGGCACTCTCTATGGAGGTAATACCCTACTTACTCCTTGATTGATCTTGATGAATATGAGTATTACAAGAGTTGATCTACCACGAGATCGTAATGGCTAAACCCTAAAAGTCTAGCCTGTCTGACTATGATTATGAGGGTATATGTCTACAAACCTAGCCCTCCGGTTTATATAGACACCGGAGGGATCTAGGGTTACATAAGGTCGGTTACAGAGAAAGGAATCTTCATATTCGGACGCCAAGCTTGCCTTCCATGTCAAGGAGAGTCCCATCCGGACACTGGTAGAGTCTTTGGTCTTTTTATCTTCACAGCCCATCAGTCCAGCCCATGTCTAATAGGTCGGACGCCCGAGGGGCCCTTAGTACAGGATTCCCTCACGTGTGGAGCCGTCGTTGTGGTTGTCGTCCTCCGGGACGCCGTTGTTGAAGTCTTCAATGTAGCACAGAATGGTCTTCACTTGTAAATCAAACATCATGTCGTCGCGCGATCGACGGGCGGGGCGCGCGAGGACGGCCGCTGGCGGAGCTGAGAGGTAGCGGTCGACGGTGGCGTCCCATGCCGCTGAGGGGGGCGCGCGCACATGCACGGGAGAGGCGGGTGCAGCCAAACGCACGGGGACCGGCGCCGCGGTGGGTGGAGGGGCGCACACAGGCACGGGCACGGGTGCTGGCATGTACACGAGCTCGCGTGGGTCCGCGGAGACCTCACTGACGCCCGTGGCTTCTAGCTCGGCAATAGTGCTCGGTGACCAGCCCGTCAATGCTACGGGGATGGTCGTTGGCGCGGGCGCGGGGATGGGAGCTAGGACGGGAGCAGGGGCAGCAACTGCCACGGTCAGCTCATTCTGGGCCATGTCCATGAGGCCCCATTCCTCCTTATATTCTATCTCCTCTGGCTCGGAGTCGACTTCACCAAACTTGAAGACTAGTGGCAGATGATCCTTCTGCGCCATGGCATTGGTGGAGGTCTGCGGGAGGGAGGGGAATGCGAGCCGAATAGTGATCCTGCGCATTAATGGAGAGGAAGGCAGGCATTCATGGAAGTCAAAGGGCTCGCTTCCTAGTGATCCTGCGCAGCGTACAACTCACACGCACCCCGGTGAGCCTACACATTGGAGGATAGCTTGCATGCATCTCGGTCAGCCTACGCACCGGACTCTGATCGCCCTCCTCCCGTTCAGTCAAGTAGTTGTCCGCACAGCACCTCCTACAACCATTAAAATGGAGATACATGGTGTCACATGAATGGTTAACAGAACACACACGATTTGAATTATGCAAACGTTTGAGATATTAAAGTGGCAGCTATTTTTTCAAAATGCCTATGATGGCTGTTATTCGAGTGCACCTTCTCTCAAAATGGACACAAAAAATACCACAGCATGTCGGGTGCTATTCCATGATAGCAGGCCAAGTTTCATGAATTTCAGACGAGTTTTGGATTTACTAGAATTTAAAAACAAAGTATCTCAACATTTTGCCGGCAATCAAGGGCGCCCTGGTGTTTGAAATTCATTCCCATTTCTTGCATGGGACCTAAGCATGCACCCAAGGACAAAGATTTGATTTTTCAACCAATTTATATGCACTGGAGCATGTGCATGTAGTTTAATTTGAATTATGCACATAAATGCATTGAAAACTCAATTAATGCATAAAAATGTCCAGACGAACCCCGAAAAATCCCAAAAATTGACACAACACTGTTGTTGTTCTATGTTGACATGAGAAAATTTTGAAAGCAATAAGAGGCTATGGATATCGTTTCGTCCCCAAAGGTGGGACGTTCCCTACCGAAACCATCATGCTTGGTGTGAGAAGCTCTGGTTTGTGAGAAGCATATACCCAAACCTCCCCCAAATAGGACAAAAAAATTACCACGACATGTTGATGCCGCTCCATGATAGCATGCCAAGTTTCATGAATTTCAAACGAGTTTTGGATTTACTAGAATTTAAAAACCAGGTATCTCAATGTTTGCGGCCGAGTGACGGTGGCAGGGTGTTTGATATTTAGTCCCCTTTCTTGCGTGGGACCTAAGCATGCAACCAAGGATACATATTTGAATTTTCAACCAATTTATATGCATTAGAGCATGTGCATGTAGTTCAAATTTAAATTATGCACATGAATGCATTGAAAACTTAGTTAATGCGTAAAATATCAAATCAAACCCTGAAAAATCCCAAAAATTGACACAACACTCCTATTGTTCTATGTTGACACAAGACATTTTTTGAAAGCAATACGAGGCGATGGATATTGTTTCGTCCCCAAAGGTGGGATGTTCCCTACCGAAACCATCATGCTTGTTGTGAGAAGCTCTTGTTTGTGAGAAGCACATACCCAAACATACCCCAAATGGGACAAAAGTTTTACCACAACATGTTGATGCCACTCCATGATAGCATGCCAAGTTTCATGAATTTCAGACGAGTTTTGGATTTACTAGAATAAAAAACCAAGCATCTCAATGTTTGCAACCGAGTGACAGTGGCAGGGTGTTTAACATTCATTCCCATTTCTTGCATGTGACCTAAGGATGCAACCGAGGACACACATTTGAATTTTCAACCAATTTATATGCATTACAGCATGTGCATGTGGTTCAAATTTGAATTATGGACATGAATGCATTGAAAACTCACTTAATGCATAAAAATGTCCAAACGAACCCCGAATCCCAAAAATTGACACAACACTCCTATTGTTCTATGTTGACACGAGAAATTTTTTGAAAGCAATAAGAGGCAATGGATATCGTTTCCTCCCCAAAGGTGGGACGTTACCTACATAAACCATCAGGCTTGTTGTGAGAAGCTCTGGTTTGTGAGCAGCATATCCCCAAACCTGCCCCAAATGGGACAAAAAATTTGCCACAGCATGTTGATGCCGCTCCATGACAGCATGCCAAGTTTCATGAATTTTAGATGAGCTTTGGATTTACTAGAATTTAAAAACCAGGTATCTCAATGTTTGCAGCCGAGTGACAGTGGTAGGGTGTTTGACATTCATTCCCATTCCTTGCATGGGAGCTAAGAATGCAACCAAGGACATGGATGTGAATTTTCAACCAATTTATATGCATTAGAGCATGTGCCTTTAGTTCAAATTTGAATTATGCACATGAATGCATCGAAAACTCAGTTAATGTATAAAAATGTCCAAGCGAACCCTGAAAAATCCCAAAAATTGACACAACACTCCTGTTATTCTATGTTGACACTAGGAAAAAAATTGAAATCGAGAAGAGGCAATGGATATCGTTTTGTCCAGAAAGGAGAAACGTTCGCTACCAAAACCATCAACCTTGTTGTGAGAAGCTCTGGTTTGAGAGAAGCATATCCCCAAACCTGCCCAAAATGGGGAAAAAAGTTTACCACGGCATGTTGATGCCGCTCCATGACAGCATGCCAAGTTTCATGAATTTCAGACGAGCTTTGGATTTACTAGAAATTAAAAACCAGGTATCTCAATGTTTGTGGCCGAGTGACGGTGGCAGGGTGTTTGACATTCATTCCCATTTCTTGCAGGGGACCTAAGCATGCAACCAAGGACACATATTTGAATTATCAACTAATTTATATGCATTAGAGCATGTGCATGTAGTTCAAATTTTAATTATGCGCATGAATGCATAGAAAACTCAGTTAATGTATAAAAATGTCCGAGCAAACCCTGAGAAATCCCAATAATTGACACAACACTCCTGTTGTTCTATGTTGACACTAGGAAAAATATTGAAATCAAGAAGAGGCAACGGATATCGTTTCGTCCAGAAAGGTGAAACATTCCCTACCGAAACCACCACACTTGTTGTGAGAAGCTGTGGTTTATGTGAAGCTTATACCCAAACCTGCACCAAATGGGACAAATTTTTTACCACGACATGTTGATGCCGCTCCATGATAGCATGCCAAGTTTCATGAATTTCAGATGACTTTTGGATTTACTAGAATTACAAAACCAGGTATCTCAATATTTTGCCGACAATTAACAGTGCCTTGGTGTTTTAAATTCATTCCCATTTCTTGCATGGGACCTAAGCACGCACCCAAGGACAAAATTTTGATTTTTCAACCAATTTATATGCACCAGAGCATGTGCATGTAGTTTAGTTTTGAATTGTGCACCTGAAATGGCTAGAAAACCAATTTAATGTATAAAATGTCCAAACGAACCCTAAATAATTCCAATTCTTTTACGATGCACATATAGTTGCACGTTCACTGCAGATAAAAGGTCTAGCAATTCAAACACCGTCCATTGCCGTTGTGACCCCATTATGTAATTCAAATCAAGATGAAAAATCAAGTAGATCCCACACAGTTTAGTATCACCAACTGTGTGAGATGCAGCACAAAATATCCTGGAGCACCGTCGGTGTATAGTACGCCTATGGCTTACGCGAGAAGGTGCGTCGGCTACAATCCACAGCCCACGTGTCAAGCACACTAGCCTGCTCCTCAAATATCATTTCACTATTCAATCTTCACCGGTGAAAGATGGGGACATGGACCCGCGTCGTGAGGGCAACTTCGGCTGACCACACTCTGGCGAGAGCGCGGCCGCAACCACTAGGCGTGTGCTAACAAGCTTCGTGAGGGCGACCGCAACCTGCGTCCGGGCGGCCAAGGCAGCCCAAACGGCCATTGTTGCTTCTCAGGCGGCAGCAGCAGCATCTGCCTCGGGGATAGAAACTGGCGAGAGCGGCACAACAGCTGTCCGTTCCGCAGCGGCGGCCTTAGCCCTGATGGAGGCCACCCACGACCATGTCGAGGCCGTCCATGCCCAGCTCATGACGGTCACCGCACAAATCGAACGAATCCTCTCCGACAACGGTCGGCAACCGAAGGCCGAAGATTTGGCAATCGTCGAGAGCGTTTGAGCAGCCATTTGTTCCTATATGGCATACCTTGCCACGACGGAGCCCGCCAAAGCCCAGATTGCGGCCTCCCATGCCCAGCTCGTGGTGGCCTATTCCAAAGATATGTCGTACGCGGATGGCGGGATGCTTGCCGAGTATGGTGCGATTGATGCCATGGAGCCCCTTCCCTAGAAGATCGTCGGGCGTGAGCTCAACATGGAGGCGGCGGCAGAGATCGATGAGCACCAACCGTACTAGTACTCTTTGTTTTGTTTAATTATGAGCGTCGGTCTTTAATTTGTTAGAGTAATGTTTAGGTAAGCTAGCTCTGTTTAATTGCTGAACTTGCTCTATTAAGAAGTGTGGGTGTGTTGTAGTCTCCTTTATGTAACCAAACTATGCAATGACGTGGATGACCACTGTAACCAGGGAAATTCGAACCAAAATTTTTTACGTTCAGACTCATCACACACGGGTTAACATATCTGAATTGTTTGTGATGTTCACATATCATACACAGTTCTGAATAAGGGACCATGTCTAATGACACTTTGCCCGCCAGTTTTTTCGCTGAAGCAATTCCAAATTTTCGGCTTCCGCAGAAATATACCTCCCCGCCCCTACCCCTTACCAAAAGCCTCATTTCCTCTGTTTCCGCCTTCCTTTCCAAGTCGAAACCTTCACTCCTTGCTTGCAGCGCCGCCTCCTGGCCGGCGACCCTCCTTCACGCTGCTCGGCATCGTCTATCCAGGCAGGTAATCCACACCCGACCCCCATCCTCCTCCTCCTTCCACATCCCACATGCCCCGACCGCTGACGCGACACCTTCCACCCAAATCACCGACGACTCCACCAAATAAGCGTCGCCCTAAGCCATGGTGCACGTAGTATAGCCAGGAACTCAAGGAGCATTTGGCAGTGGAGAAGCAAATCGTGGCCGCAAGCGTGGATGAGGTCGCAATGGCTGCCATTCGTGCCGACCCCCAGATCTTGGAGGAGCACCTTGCCATTTGCTAGCTATGATGGTTAAGCATGCTCGGTTTACCTATTGCGTGTGCTACTCCTGCCTTTCCTTCACAAATTCTAGTGAATTGTGCTATCTAATTTTACCATGCAATCGGTTGCTCTAGTGTATATGTTCTATATGTCGTGCAGTGTGGTGCTCACTTATTAACTGTTTGGTTAATTAGTTGTCGTCTTCAGTTAACTGTTTGGTTCAATTCAGCAAATGTGATGTTCAATTCTTCAGGCTGCAATTTTGTATTGTCTTCCATGTGATAAATAAATTGAATTTATCTTTACAAAATACATGAGAAACGAATACAATTGCTATATTTCCAAGTTGTCAAGCATGCTTGGTTTGGTTATACATTATGCAATGTAGTGCTCAGTTAACGATTGGTTCATTTGTGTTGTGGTGTTTAGTTAACTGTTTGGTTCAATTCTGCAATGCTATGTTCAATAGTTGTGGGTGCATTCTGTTATTGTATACCATGTGAGGAATAAATTGAATTTGGCTGTAGTAACACTACTGCAGGATGCTGCTAACGCGGCACTGCGATCAGAGACCCTTCGAGAAACTGTGTGCGATGCAATAATCACAAACGGTGGTGTATGAAAACAGTCAAAAAAGGTGAAAACGTTTGCGATGGAGGATGCATCAAACACGGTTCAGATTTTAGTTGCGTGTGTGATGAAGGGCATACGTTTCAGTTCAATTAACTTTTTGCGATGAGGAGGAACAAAAAGAAACGGGCAGCCAGATGAAGGCATGTGCAATACACAGCATACGGTTCACTCGGATGAATTGTTTGTGATTAGGCAACACAAAAGAAATGGGCAGCCAGATGAAGGTGTGTGCAATATACAGCATACGGTTCACTCGGATGAACTGTTTGTGATTAGGCAACACAAAAGAAACGGTCAGCCAGATCAAGGTGTGCGCGATATATGGCATGCGGTTCACTCGGATGAATTATTTTCGTTGACACAAGAGAACAGAAACGGTTCAACTTAACAAGACGTGCGTGTTGTGCGATGGGATTGCATGCGGTTCACTCGGCCATTGTCGTCAGTGTGTGACCTTTGTGGCAACTGTTCGCTCCACAGGCACCTCTTCATGTACCATGGCAACCGTCCACTGACTCTTCGCCTTTCCCTCTCGATTTGGAACTGCTGTCACAAGCTAGCTCTTCCTCCCTCCTCCATTTGCCTTCACCCTTCCTTCTTCCATTGTTTGATTGTCTTCTCCATGGAGGGAACAAGCCAGAAATGACCCCGTTATTCTTTCCCCGATCTGAATGATGACACGGTGGAGGAACTCATTGATCGGTGTGACATCATCACCTCGGCTAGCATGGCAGGTTCGTTCAAGACCATTATCGACTCAACTAATAACATCATTACAAGGAACCCAAGGGTTCAGGAGCGGTTTGATCTCCCCTATCTTCTTCACCGTGACCCTGCTGACTGGCGCGGGGACAAGGGAAGCCTCGCCTTGTGTAAGTTGATGCCGCTTGATAATGATACGTATGATGTTAAGATGCCATCGCTTGAGGGCAAGGCTTGGGCAGGCGCAAATGGAGATTGGGTTTTTTATATTGGGCACAACTGCGAGTGGGAACTTGTGAATGTGTACAGTCGTCACCGGGTTCCACTTCGAAAAAACTCAGATGACTGCCCAGAGGTTGAGTACACCGGTATTCTACGTGAGTTCAAATACGATCATGCTGACGGTCGTCTATAGAAGCTAGCAATTTGTCGAGTTCCTAACCGCTCTTGGGGTTATAGGAATGCTTATGTTGTCTCTATCTTCGACAAGCTTATTGTCGTCCTTCATGGTTTGACTCGATGGATATTGCTCAAAAATCAGTATCTATACATGGATGAGTATTGTGATGCAATTCAATACGAGGGTCTTGTGTTTGCTACCACCACTCGTGGCACTGTTTTTGCATGGAATCCTCATGATTTCGGTATGTTTCTCTTCCACCGTAATTATAATTGTTTCATCCACATGCATGCGGGTTAGCTAGTTTCCCTTTACTAATTAACCTTCTTGTGTTTCCAATGTCTTGTGAACATTCCACCACCTATACTTGAAAATTTTATTCACGAGCATGAGGACGAGCATGACCCATATACTCAGTGGCGCCTGGCAACTTATTCCGATGAATCACCTCTTCTTGTCTGTATACGGGGCACTGCTGATGTTACTAAGGAAGCAGGTGTTGTCTCGTATGGTCGCACTCTCCAGACCTATACCAACATCCGTTGCAGGGTATTCGGGATGGATACTAGTGTACTAGCGCCAACACCTTCTCCCTGGTTCAGTATTGAAAGTCTTGGAGGAAACACGCTCTTCCTTGGACAAAACTACCCAATGATGGTGGAAGGCGATCCAGCTGCTGTTGACACAATGTTACTACCATTTATGAGAAGCAATTGTATCTATACCTCGAACATTACTATGCTTCCCTACCGTCCCAATATGGGTATTGAAATAGGCCGCTTCAGCCTGGATGATCAGTCCTGCGTTGGTCTCGAGATTGGAAGTAGCTGGCCCTTCCTAGAGAATCACTTCTGGAGTTTCCAACACCGACGAGTGGTTGAGCTGAAGTTCATTTCATCGCTTTGTTATTTGTTGTGTGAGAAAAACTTTACTAGAATGTTTTGTTGGAAATGATCTATAATCCAACGTGTATCCTCGTTGTCGTTGTGGGTTGATGACTTGTTGTATGTAATCAATGGTACATTTGCATATGCGTCCATGAACTCACGCCTGCTAGTGGTGTCCATATGAACAGTGCTAGTGATTTTAGTTGCAAAAATTAGATAGTGCTAGTGATTTGTAGCTGCATATTTTGACAAATCGCAGTGTTACAAGGTTGACAAATGGCTATGTTACTAGATAAACAAATGTCAATCTTTCCAGTTTGAGAAATGGCAACATACCCAAAATGACAGATATGCAAATATTACCCAATTGTTTGTACATGGTTACACACGGATCATGCAAAACAACCGTTTGCATTGAAGGGGTGCAGAAATCCTCGTCGGCACATTTTCCCTTGGCTTCCTAGGGAAGTTGTCGGTTTGCATACGGGTGTTCTAACTAAAACGTTTGCGATGAGTGTTTTATATTTAAAAACCATTGACATTTTTTAAAAAGAGATCATTTGATAAGTCTGTACATTAAGAGAGAAAAACGCAAGTTCGTTCAAACCATATCTTTCATTGAGTCACACTGCGAATTTATATTCATATGATCGAGAATTAGAGATACAATATTAAACCCCAAAAAAACTATTTCCAGAGGCGGCGTGCCGCGCCATTGTTGAAGTCTTCAAGGCAGCACAAAATGTTCTTCACTTGTAAATCAAACATCATGTCATCGCGCGATCGACGGGCAGGGCGCGGGAGGACGGAAACTGGCGCCGCTGAGAGGTAGCGGTCGACAGCAGCGTCCCATGCCACTGAGGGGGGGGCACAGGCACGGGCACGGGCATGACGGATGCGGCCAAACACATAGGGACCGGCGCCGCGGAGGGTGGAGGGGCGCGCACGGGCGCGGCGGGTGCAGCCAAACTCACGGGGGCCGGCGCCACGGTGGGTGGAGGGGCGCGCACAGGCACGGGCGCTGGCGCTGGCATGTACACGAGCTCGCGTGGGTCCGCGGAGACCTCGCTGATGCCCGGGGCTTCCAGCTGTGCGATAGTGCTCGGCGACCAACCCGTCAATGCTATGGGGATGGTCGCTAGCGCGGGCGCGGAGATGGGAGCTGGGACGGGAGCGGGGGCAGCAACCACCGCGGCCAGCTCATTCTGGGCCATCTCCATGAGGCCCCATTCCTCCTTATTTTCTATCTCCTCTGGCTCGGAGTCGACTTCACCAAACTTGAAGACTAGTGGCAGATGATCATTCTGCGCCATGGCGGTGGAGGTCTGCGGGGGGGCAATGGGAGGCGAACAGTAAGGCCGCCCGTATTAAACAGCGGCTCGGGCGCCATTAATGGATAGGAAGGTGGGCAGCCATGGACGTCAAAGGGCTCGCTTCCTAGTGAGCCTGCACAACGTACAGCTTACACGCTTCCTGGTGAGCATGCGCATTGGAGGACAACTTGCACACCTCTCGGTCAGCCTGCGCATCGGACTGAGCTCGCACGCCTCCCGTTCAGTCAAGGTCAAGCAGCTGTCTGCATGCCAAGTTTCATGAATTTCAGACGAGTTTTCGGTTTACTAGAATTTAAAAACCAGGCATCTCAATGTTTTGTGGGCAATCAATGGTGCCCTGGTGTTTGAAATTCATTCCGATTTCTTGCATGGGACCTAAGCATGCAACCAAGGACACAGATTTGATTTTTCAACCAATTTATATGCACTGGAGCATGTGCATGTAGTTCAAATTTGAATTATGCACATCAATGCATTAAAAACTTAGTTAATGCATAAAAATGTCCAAAAGAACCCCAAAAAATCACAAAAATTGACACAACACTCCTGTTGTTCTATGTTGACACGAGAAAAAATTTGGAAGCAATAAGATGCATTGGATATCATTTCGTCCCCAAAGGTGGGACGTTCCCTACCGAAACCATGATGCTTGTTGTGAGAAGCTCTGGTTTGTGAGAAGCATATACCCAAACCTGCCCCAAACG
The DNA here is from genome assembly GCF_003073215.2 of Triticum urartu. NCBI lineage: Eukaryota > Viridiplantae > Streptophyta > Magnoliopsida > Poales > Poaceae > Triticum > Triticum urartu. The sequence goes on from NC_053028.1 coordinate 346,374,315, forward strand.
AGACAAAAATTTTACCACGGCATGTTGATGCCGCCCCATGAAAGCATGCCAAGTTTCATGAATTTCACACGAGTTTTGGATTTACTAGAATTTAAAAAGGAGGCATCTCGATGTTTTGCCGGCAATCAACGGTGCCCTGGTGTTTGAAATTAATTCCCAATTCTTGCATGGGACCTAAGAATGCACCCAAGGACATGGATTTTATTTTTCAACCAATTTATATGCACTGGAGCATGTGCATGTAGTTCAAATTTGAATTATGCACATAAATGCATTGAAAACTCAGTTAATGCATAAAAATGTCCGAACGAACCCCGAAAAATCCCAAAAATTGACACAACACTCCTGTTGTTCCATGTTGACACGACAAAATTTTTGAAAGCAATAAGAGGTAATGGATATCGTTTCGTCCACAAAGGTGGGACATTCCCTACCGAAACCATCATGCTTGTTGTGAGAAGCTCTGGTTTGTGAGAAGCATATACCCGAACCTGCCCCAAATGGGACAAATTTTTAAACACACCATGTTGATGCCGCTCCATGATAGCATGCCAAGTTTCATGAATTTCAAACGATTTTTGGATTTACTAGAATTTAAAAACCAGGCATCTCAATGTTTTGTCGTGGTGTTTGAATTTCATTCCCATCTCTTGCATGGGACCTAGAAATTCACCCAAGGACACAGATAGATTTTTCAACCAACCTTAGTGCATTGAGCATGTGCATGTAGTTCAAATTTGAATTATGCACATAAATGCATTGAAAACTCAGTTAATGCATAAAAATGTCCAAACGAACCCCGAAAAAATCCCAAAAATTGACACAAACACTCCTGTTGTTCTATGGTTGACACTGAGATATTTTTTGAAAGCAATAAGAGGCAATGATATCATTCCGTCCCCAAAGGTGGGACGTTCCCTACAAACCATGCTTGTTGTGAGAAGCTCTGGTTTGTGAGAAGCTTATACCCGAACCTGCCCCAAATGGGAAAAAAGTTTCACCACGACATGTTGATGCCGTTCCATGATAGCATGCCAAGTTTCATGAATTTCATACGAGTTTTGGATTTACTAGAATTTAAAAACCAGACATCGCAATGTTTTGCCGGCAATCAACAGTGCCCTGGTGTTTGAATTTCATTCCCATCTCTTGCATGGGACCTAGAAATTCACCCAAGGACACACATGTGATTTTTCAACCAACTTTGGTGCATTGGAGCATGTGCTTGCAGTTCAAATTTGAATTATGGACATAAAATGCCTAGAAAACCCAGTTAATGTATAAAAAGGGCCAAAGGAACCCCGAAAAATTCCAAGATTGAACACAAAACTCCTGTTGTTCTAGGTTGACACTAGAATTTTTTTGAAAGCAATAAGAGGCAACGAATATCGTCCCGTCACCAAAGGTGGTACGTTCCCTATCGAAACCATCATGCTTGTTGTGAGAAGCTTTGGTTTGTGAGAAGCTTATACCCGAACCTGCCCCAAATGGGACAAAATTTTCACCACGGCATGTTGATGCTGCTCCATGATAGCATGCCAAGTTTCATGAATTTTAGACGAGTTTTGGATTTACTAGAATTTAAAAACTAGGCATCTCAACGTTTTGTCGGCAATCAACAGTGCCATGGTGTTTGAATTTTATTCCCATCTCTTGCATGGGACCTAGAAATTCACCCTTTGGTGCATTGGAGCATGTGCTTGTAGTTCAAATTTGCATTATGCACATAAAATGCCTAGAAAACCCAGTTAATGTATAAAAAAGGCCAAACGAACCCTGAAAAATTCATTCCCATTTCTTCCATGGGACCTAAGCATGCACTGAAGGACACAGATTTGATTTTTCAACCAATTTGTATGCACCGGAGCATGTGCATGTAGTTTAATTTTGAGTTGTGCACCTGAAATGGCTAGAAAACCAGTTTAATGTATGAAATGTCCAAACGAACCCTGAATAATTCCAATTCTTTTATGACACACATACAGTTGCATGTTCACTGCAGATAAAAGGTCTAGCAATTCAAACAACGGCCATTGCCGCTGTGACCCCATTTTGTAATTCAAATCAAGTAGATCCCACACAGTTTATTCTCACCAACCATGTGAGATGTAGTACAAAATATCTTGGAGCATCGTCGGTGTATAGTATGCCTATGGCTTACGCGGTAAGATGCATCGGCTACAGTCCACAGCCGGCGTGTCAAGCACACTAGCTCGCTCCCCCAAAACTCCCGCCTCTGCATCCCTCGCAATCTCGAAAATATCTAGCGCCTGGAAGGTTTTAATGTTTGATAGCACACGATTAGTATGTGCGGACCGTGTGCAATGTCTGTTACTCCCGCTCTGCTTCAGTCCCTTGATTCAAATTTTCAGTAGCCCTGGCATTTTACTCCCGCCTCTGCATCCCTCGCAATCTCAAAAATATCTGCTTGCCCCTGATCCAAATTTTCAGTAGCCCCGCCTTGTTACTCCTGCCTAGTAAAATTTTCAGTTGCCGCAGTATTTCCTCAAACACAACCTCCGCTCAGACAGACACACACAACCCTCAAAACCATTGGTAGGTCGCCGCCATCGCCGGCGCCTCCATCCTCAACCTATGCATGTGTGCCGGGGAGCTCAAGTAGCCAATGGCCAAAAAGAGGTTTATCGCGACCTTTTCGCCCGACGCCGGCGAGGTGGCCGCCGAGGTGTCCCCATCCTCCTCCGCGGGCCCGATCCACCGTCGCCGGTCCCCCGATCCGCCCGCCGCCACACCCCTACACCGGTTCGAGGACTTCCCCGCCCTTCGCTAGACCCGGCAGCCGACGAAGTCCTACTTTGGGGTCCGGCTGCGGCGGTGGGGGACGTGGGTCACCGAGATTACATATCGAGAGACCCACACCCGCCGGTGGCTCGGTAGCTTCCACACGCCCGGGCTCGCGGCCATGGAGTACGACTGCTGGCAGGTCCACTACCACGTTGTGGAGGCTAGGCTCAATTTCCCCTTCGGCACACGTCTGGTCCACCTCGTTCCGCCGAAGCTAGGGTGGTGAGCTCGGCTATGGCGCGGGAGGACCGCGAGGCATGGGAGCGTCTCAAGGCCGAGGCCGCCGACGAGGCCTACATGCAAGAGCTCCGCTGGTAGCACCCGGATCTCGTGGAGGCAGAGTGGACGATCTTTGCCTACGCAGAGGGCGGTGAGGTTATCGCGCTCTCCTCCGATGACAAGGTTGAAGTTGGCGAGGATGGCGACGCAGAGGGCGGCGAGGTTATCGCTCTCTCCTCTGATGACGAGGTCGAAGGCGACAATGCGGAGGGCATCAAGGTGGGCCCCGAGGACGAGGAGATCAACATCGATGAGTGGAGGAGTGCCTTCCCCAACGACCCCGACGACGGTACTGGCCCGGACCTGGCTCGCGGCACACCGTACATGACGGGGAAGGATTGGCTCGACCTCTACTTCGACTGAAAGTAGTTTAGCCTAGTTTAAATTTATGTTTTATGTTTGGTTATGCAAAACTATCTATGTTTATGTTTGAATGCATGTTACTTTCGGTTGAACCTGCTTTGAACTTGATCAAATTGCAGTTTACAACTTTAAGTTCAGGGGATCGACTAGAAAAGGCCAAAAATTGCTAGAGTATATATATATATCCACTAAGGGTTTTAGTCCTTATGACTTGTTTATTTTAGTTTATTTAAGGATCGCCTAGAGATGTCCTTATGACTTGTTTATTTCAGTTCTTCACAATGTGATGCTCTATATGTGCAACTATTTGCTATGCAGTTCAATTTCATCAATAACAGTTTCAACAATACCACTATGAATTACGATATTTGGTTGTTGTTATGGATATTGTAGTTAACATGCCTTTTTGTTTTTCAATTGTTGTTTAGCAACATGCATTGTACTAAATGACTAAATATGCAATCCCAGGCTACATAGCAACAAGGAAGAGTGTTACCTTAATGTTCTGATGACGTCTAGATATACATGTAATAAAATCTTATATAATGGGATGGATGGAGTGTTGTACTACATCATTTTCAATTGTTGTTTATCTTATAATATTAGCTTGGTGCTTTTAGGTACATATATCATTGCCAAAGATCCACACTTCAACCCTTTCTATGTATGGGGCAATGAGATATTCATGAACCAGCATCAAGTGAGGAAACTGATAAAGACAATAGTGAACTACAGGATGGTAATTAAGAACCCTGTAGCCTTCTTTTTTCTTTTGCAGTGGATCCTGAAGCAGTTTACTCAAGATTACCTCTCAAACTACATGATTGGCAGCCGGCCATCACAAGGGGTTGGACTAGAGTCTTGCATGCCTTCTGCATCCAGGAGAGCACAATAGGGCCATTCTGCTTCACCTTGTTCGGCAACTGGAATGTATGTCGCCTCTTCCTTTACCATTTGTAATAGTACAAGTATAGAACCCTGGTACATCATTCTTTATTTGGTGCTTCTGTAATTCTTAAACATATGTACATGTGAATCAAATAATGCATTGGTTGTTTGAACCTGATGGATAGGAATAAAGCTATAGCCTACTTTTAAGTTTAAATTAGGTACAATTTTCAGTAGAAGCAATTAAATTAGGGCGAAATTACGTTGTGCAGGTCATTACGGCACACACGGTTGGTAAAACACAAACGTTTGCGATATACACCATAATCCGAGACGGTTCACAGAGAGGAAACGTGTGCAAGCATGCACATAGTTGCCGTTTGCAAAGCTTGTGTGATGTCAGACAATATCACAAACGGTGCGGGAAAACTAAATGTGTGTGATTGTCTACCTATCGTACACGGTTTATGTGCCAGGCATCGTAAATCTCCGGTGCCTAGAATCTGCCTAGAAAACTGCCATGCCTGGAATCTGCCTGGTTTTAGGAAGAACCACAAAACTCCGACTGCGATGGCAATGCAAGCACAAACGAGTGGCAAGGATGAAGCGTTTGGGATATTCGAGATATCGAAAACGGTTATACAGGGACAACTGTATGCATCAAGGCTCCCTATCCCCGACGGTTTCTGGGTCGTGTGGGAAGGACCCCCCTATCGCCCACACTCACTTGGAGACGGTTCCATATGCTGTCGCGGCAAGGGGTTAAAACCCGTATATTTAGGACCGACGCGCACCAGTGTAAATACATGAGAAACAAATACAATTGCTATATTTCCAAGTTGTTAAGCATGCTTGGTTTGGTTAACTATCTGATCTTCTATTAGGAGTATGTTATATTGTGCAATGTGGTGCTCGGTTAACGTTTGGTTCATTTGTTGTGGTGTTTAGTAAACTGTTTGGTTCAATTCTGCAATGTGATGTTCAATTGTTGTGGGTGCATTCTGTTATTGTATACCAAGTGAGGAATAAATTGAATTTGGTTGTACTAAATACATGAGAAACAAATACAATTCCTATATTTCCAAGTTGTTAAGCATGCTTGGTTTGGTTAACTGTCTGATCTTCTATTAGGAGTATGTTATATTGTGCAATGTGGCGCTCAGTTAATGTTTGGCTCATTTGTTGTGGTGTTTAGTTAACTGCTTGGTTCAATTCTGCAATGTGATGTCCAATTGTCATGGGTAGAATTTTGTATTGTTGTGCATGTGAGGAATAAATCGAATTTGGTTGCACTTAATACATAAGAAACATATACAAGTGCTATATTTCCTAGTTCTTAATCATGCTTGGTTTGGATAAATGGGTTTTCCATGTGGCTTGAATTAATCTGATGAATCTGCAATGTGCTTATTTTTCATCAACATATTTTACTGATAGCATGCGACTCCTTACTTAACCTGATGACTAACTACCTTATATGTGTTGCAGGGAAACAATGGGAAGCACTGAGGTTTACAATCGAGGTTAGAATGTGCATGGTCCGTTGTCTAATAGCACATTATTGTGCAATTGCAGGAACCATTCTTATATTTAGGTTTTTAAGAATTTGGTCTTGCACAAGTAGGTCCTGCTATCAGAGGTTTTGACCCACTGTTCGACCCTTTTTGCATATGGGGAAATGAGTTATCCATGAATATCAATCAAGTCAAGAAACTCAGAACAATTGTTACGATAAACAAATTAGTGACAAAAAACAACAAGATCTTTGTCTGCACAATGAGGAAGACATCGGTTCACTACAAGATGGTACTAACTATTATACTTGCCTTTTTATTCTTTACCACATTTCTAATATAGAGAAGATATTTATGCACATCCTTGTTTTCAGGCCTTTCCAAAGCAGTTCACTGATGATTACCTCTCAAACCACCTTATGGTCAGGAGGCGAGGAAGGTTTTCATACAACATCCACAGTTCAATATTGAAGTGTTCCTGAAGAGGACGAAGGACGGACGGTCAATCATCCACAGGCACTGGCCCAAAGTTGCAAAGACCTTCAACATGAATGAAAGATCAATATTCGCCTTCCTCTTCAGCAGTTTTCCAGATGAGATGCATCTGTCTATATACCGTCTATGAAGCTAATTCCGAAAGGTTCTACATGTTGCATGTGAAACTTGGTGCTGGTGCAGTTGTGTAATGGGGTAGCTGAGTGTTGAAGCTATATCATGTTGTACTCTGATGTATTTCAATTATGAAATCCTGCTTCCTTAATATGTAAATGTAATATATTATGTGCTTAATATGAATGTCAATTAGATTAATAAATGAATTATTAATAATAGGGCAATTAGCCTGCTAATTGGATTTTGCTATTGCAAATGATTATTCAGAAAACACTGTGGGCGATGACCTCGGGCAACGCGCATAGTTTCTAGGAATAAACCGTGTTGGATCAATGAACAATCACACACGACCTTCTCTTGAAAATTGTTTGCGTTAGGCCACCTTGCGCAAACGTTTACCACATAAAAACTGCGTGTGATGAACAGCCTTTGACACACGGTTTCTTCTACGCACCGTGTGTGATGCATTCAAGAACGCAAATGATAAATTTTTTAATGTCGTATGCAATGGCAACGCTATCACAAATGATTTAACGGGGAAAATTGTGTATGATGTACCTATGAACGGAAATGTTTTCCTTGGAGCGACTGTGTGGGATGTACATACAAACGGAAACGTTTAGCGGGGACTGACTGTGTGGGATGTACTTGCGATCAGAAACAATTTTGCCAATATAATTATTATTTTTAGCTCTACTGTACGTATTACCATATTTGAGCGCTCGTCGGTCGCACATGACCTCATTTTGCCGAGCGTGTGTGCCAGGAGGGCATATCCCCGATGGTTCTAGGTCGTATGGGAAGGACCCCCCTATCACCGTCACTCACTAGGCCACGATTCCAAATGCTGTCGCAGAAAGGGGTTAAAACTGTTTGTATAGCACCGACGCATACCGGTGGTCATTACCCGAAAGGGATTGAAAACCCCTTTAATACGTGGGTTGCAAGTATTTGTTATTTGTGTGCAGGTGTCGTTCACGTAGTGTTGCGTGGTTCTCCTACTGGTTCAATAACCTTGGTCTCATCACTGAGGGAAATACCTACCGTTGTTGTGCTGCATCATCCCTTCTCTTTGGGGAAATACCGACGTAGTTCTAGCAGACATCAAAAGGAATTTCTGGCGCCGTTGCCGGGGAGACATCACCAACATCTACTAGGTTCCTAATCACAAATCTCATCTCCTTGCAATTTACATTATTCACCATTTGCCTCTCGTTTTCCTCTCCCCCACTTCACAAAAATTGTCGTTTTATCCGCCCTCTTTTTCGTTCGTTGTTGTCTTGTCAGATCTATTTTTGCATGAGTACTTGTTTGCGTAGTCATGATGCCTCAAAGAAAATATTATGATGTTCCTTACCCCAATATTTCGCTTGAAATTGAGAAAAGTACCTATGAATATATGAATACACAATTTGAGCACAATAAATATTTTACCGAAGAACTTAAGGAGCACTCCATTGTGCTAGATGCTATAACAAAACAACTTGCTGATATTAGTAGAGAAGTTTGCAATCTCCAATCTAAGTATGCTTTTGCTGAAAATTTGATAGGAAAATATCCAATGCACAAGCTACCTTAGTGAATCAAATGGCTGCTAAACCAATCTCGTTAGAAGATAAAAGTAATGAAGAACTTAAAATGATTGGTGTTTCTTCTATTGATTACTTGTTTAGTAAATTTCATATTGATGAAAAAGGGATTAGAGAAGAGTCAACTTTAGCTAGAAGGCATCCGGATAATTCAGAGGGTGAAAATATTGTTGAGAAAATTGATAAAAGTGGGTTTTAAGATGTCAAAACTTCAACTAGTGATGTGCCCACTCTTTTGGATTACAAAGACTTTAATTATGATAGTTGCTCTTTGATTGATTATATTTCTTTGTTGCAATCCATGATAAATTCACCGCATCCTTATGAACAAAATAAAGCTTTTACTAAACATATTGTTGATGCTATGATGAAAGCTTTGGAAGAAAAGTTGGACTTAGAAGTTTCAATTCCTAGAAAATTACATGATGAGTGGGAACCTACTATCAAAGTCAAGATTAAAAATTATGAGTTTTTTTGCTTTATGTGACTTGGGTGCTAGTGTTTCTACAATTCTGAAATCTTTATGTGATGTGCTTGGTCTTACCGATATTGAAGAATGTTCTTTAAATTTGCACTTGGCGGATTCTACTATTAAAAAGCCTATGGGAAGAATTAATGATGTTCTTATTCTTTCAAATAGGAATTATGTGCCCATAGATTTTATTGTTCTTGATATTGATTGCAATCCATCTTGTCCAATTATTCTTGGTAGACCGTTTTAAGTACTATTGGTTCCGTGCTTGATATGCAAGTAGGCAATATTAAATTTCAATTTCCACTAAGGAAGGGTATGGAACACTTTCCTAGAACAATAATTAGGCCACCATATGAATCAATCATGAGGGCATCCTATGGATCTAGAAACAAAGATGACAAAACTTAGATCCTTGCTTTCTGCCTAGCTAAGGGTGTAAAACGATAGCGCTCGTTGGGAGGCAACCCAATGAATAAAATTTATTTTTGTCTTTTGCTTTGTGTTCTTGAGAATTTGCACAATTATGCTGCTGTTATGATTGTGTTTTTTGTGTTTTAATTAGTATTTTTGAATAAATGCTCTCATGCTTCACTTAGATTTATTTGAGAGTTAGTACTTTTTTTAAGAAATTCTCTCTTGCTTCATTTAAATTAATTTGAGAGAAAGAGATATTATGCTCATGATCTTCACTAATCACCGGTACGCGTCGGTGCTATACAAACAGTTTTTAACGCCTTTCCACGTCGGCATTTGGAACCGTCGCCAAGTGAGTGACCCAGAAACCGTCAGGGATATGCCCTCCTGGCACACACGCTCGGCAAAATGAGGTCGTGTGCGACCGACGAGTGCTCAAATACGGAAATACGTATAGTAGAGCTAAAAAATACAATTATACAGGCAAAATTGTTTCCGGTCGCAAGTACATCCCACATAGTCAGTCCCCGCTAAACATTTCCATTCATATGTACATCTCACACATTAGCTCCAAGGAAAACGTTTCCGTTCACAGGTACATCACACACAATTTTTCCCATTAAATAGTTTGTGATAGCGTTGCCATTGCACACGATATTAATAATTTTATCGTTTGTGTTATTGAATGCATCACACACGGTGCATAGAAGAAACTGTGTGGCAAAGGTTGTCCATCACACACACTTTTTATGTGGTAAACGTTTGCGCAAGGTGGCCTAATGCAAACAGTTTTCAAGAAAAAGTTGTGTGTGAAGTGGAGATTGATCGCACACGTAGTGGATCCTAGAAACGTTTCTAATCTCCACGTATATCGTAGACGTTTCGCTTTCACAAACCGTGCGTAGTGTAATCCCTAATTAATCCCTAATTAAAAAATCACATGTTTTGAATTTGAAAGTAGGCAATCACTTATTTCATATCCAACCATGTTTATTACAAATATAGGTTCAACCACGAATCCATAATTCGATGCACAGGTACATATACTGAAGAACTACAGAAGCACCAAGTAAAGAATGATGAACCACAGTTGTACTAAAGACTGTAAATAGAGATGTGAAAGACATTCTGGTTGCTGGAGAAGGTGAAGCGGAATACCCATATTGTGCCCTCCTCCATGCGTAATGTGCGCACAACTCTAGGCCAACCCCTTGTGATGGCTGCCCGTCCATCATTCACTGTCTTCATTAGGACTTCTTAATGCTCATTGTAGTCTGGATGAAATACTTTAACCTTCATTGCGTGTCCACCAATCATGTAATTTGCGAGGTAATCTTGAGTGAATCGCTTCGGGAACCACTGGGAACGAAAAAGATTTAGACATTGTTGTCTAACAACTCATTATGGGCAGTAAAATGAGAAGGCTGTAGAGTTTGTAGTTACCATCCTACAGTTCACTGTTGTGTTGGATAGAGCATAAACAAATAATTTGCTTTCCACCATTCGAATCTTTTTTCTAATAATCCTTATCAGTTTCCTCACTTGATGCTTGTTCATCAATATCTCATTGCCCCATACGCAAAAAGGGTCGATGCGTGGATCCTTGCCAAGGGCATATGTACCTACAAGCAACAAGTCAATATTAGAAGCTAACTAGTGTCCAGGCTTGGATCTATATGGACTACATTATGGAACGACGGGGGGAGTACAAGCCAAGGGATGAAGCTAAACTCGGCGGAAAATGGTGGCCACTCCCGTTGTTGTCCTGCATAAGTAGTGGAAAAGGCATGATAAGTACAGCAATCTTAACATCAAACAAATATAGCAAAGGTAAACAACATCATCTCCAAATGATAGCTTGAATGTGTTGGTTTCAGCATGTTGTTAAAGCAGATATAAAATGGAAGGCAATGTTACCGACAGCAGGCTTAACAGCCATCAAATATTGCAATTCAAACTGGTATTGTTGAAAATGAATAGAACGTAGGTAATGCTTAAACATCACACTGGATAAATGTGTAAAACTAAAATATAGGGCATGTGTTAACTACACCAGGAATAACTGGAACCAAATATAGCCGTTCAAACTGGTATGGATGTAGTCGAGTGGCACAGTTCCGACTTGCACATAATGAACAACATATTGTGAATGACTGAAATAAACAAGGCATAAATGACCAGTATAACAACCAAATATAGCCATTGAAAACTGGACAGAGTCTCACTGCAACCAATCTAACAAGCAAATACAGATAAACATGGCATATGCTTGAAAACTAGACAAATGCTCACTTCAACCAACCTAACAAGCAGATAAAGATATACAAGGCATCTGCTTGATAACTGGACAAATGCTAAAAAAGCAACCTAACAACCAAATATAGATAAACAAGGCATCTTCTTGATAACTGGACAAATGCTAAAAAAAGCAACCTAACAACCAAATACAGATAAACAAGGCATCTGCTTGATAACTGGACAAATGCTCACTGCAACCAAACTAAGAACCAAATACAGATAAACAAGGCATCTACTCGATAACTTGAAAAATGCTCACTCCAACCAACCTAACAACCAAATGCAGATAAACAGGGCATCTACTCACTATAAACAACCAAATATAGCCATTCGTGAAACTGAAGTGGACAATTCATACTTAAACATCACATAGACCTATTGAACAATACATTTTTGCATAACTGAAATAATTAAACACGGCACAGTTAAAGCATCGCATGGCAAATGCTACTACAACAAAGGGTACGGGTTGGCAAGCTAGAAAATGTAAGATTTGCTGATAGAATGTTACCTCACATTTTATGGACGGGATCCTTCTAGTTGGAAGAGCACAGACCCATGGCGCGCTCTCTGATGTCACAGATGGGCTGTTTCACCTTGGAAGAACCTTCGTGGGTGCCCTCCTCGTGGTCGTGGTCGATGAGATCTAACTTGGCAATTGAGGATCCCAAGCCGCCACCGTAGAACGTGTCCTTTAGAACTGACAAAATGGGCTCGATGGTGTATAAATCTCGCAAATCCTTGACCACTTGGCGGAGGAGATCAGCGGCAGGGCCGTCGAAGAGATCGACGGTGGTTGAACCAAAGGGGTTGGGGATGGACCACTTAACCTATGACATGGCCCGCGTGAAGCCGTCGGTGTGGATGAGCTTGATGTTGTAGCCAGCTTTCCTGAGATACAGTAATACGCTAGCCCGCTGACATGAAGCCTTCGGCATGGCAATGTAGTCAACGTCTTCGCCGGCTTCCGCGGCGACGTGTTGCTCCGGGGCCGACAGGTCGAGGCGAATGGCGGCCACCTCGCCAACGTCCGCCGGAGAGGCCATGATAAACCTCTTCTTGGTCGAACGCTTGTCGAGCTCCCCGGGATACGTGGTCGGGCTTAGGCTGCGACATTCTGGAGCAGGGGATGTGGATCTGGCGGGAAGGGACACTGCAGGCCTCATCTAAAAACTCATGGGGAGTGGGGCGACGGTATGGGAATCGCTGGGTAACCTAAACTTTATTATCTAAGCTAGGAGGATCGGGATGACCGGCAGGGGTTGGCATCGCCGCCGGCCGCCGCGAGCTAGGGTTCGAGGGGAGGAGGGGCGGGTGGGGACTATGGAGGGGGGGTTGGTGTTTGAGGATACATCGCGGCTATTGAAAATTTTAGTAATGGTGTGATACATCCCAATTTTCAATTTGGATGTTATTCATTATGTCATCATATGCATCCATTATTTGTGCATTTGGAATTTGTTTTAATTGGACTTTTGATCCTAGAAACCTTAAGCAAATCAAGGACTAATTCAGAGAGTTGGAGGTTTTCACAAAAATCCCATTTTTGAATTTTCAAAATTGGCAAATTGGGTCAAAGTGATTTTATTCGAAATTATTTTTCCTCTTATTTCAAATAAATAAAATAATGAGAGAAGATAATATGACTTCTTCAAAACTGATAGTAAATAATGGAAATTTAATTTTGAATAAAAATATATTTATATGATTTTTATTTGCAATTTTATTCGGTTGCATTTTATTAAATGAAGGAAAAAGATGCATTTTTTAAAATTGCATTTAGTCCAGAAAAATGTTCGTGTTGTCCCAAATATTAGGAGGGGATGGTGAAAATTGTTTCTGTAATTTTAGGAATTTTATTTTATTTTATTCGGATTTTTATTCGTGGTGCTATTTAAAAAAACAGTCTCCGCCGAAACTGGGCTGGCCCAGCTAGCGCTAGGCCACGGCCCAGCGCCCCGCCCGCGACCGACTCCGGCCAGGAGTCCAGCCGCCGCACGCCCCCGCCGCCGCTGAGTCCGGCTCGAACTCCGCGCCCCGCCGCCTTGCCCCATCCTCCAAGCCGCACCCGGGCCTTTATAAGTCGCCCCCTCTCCTCCACAAATCGCCGCCCCAGCAACCGCCGCCTCCCGCCGCTGACGCCGTCCCGCGCCGCTTGTCGCGCCGTTCGCCGCCGCTCGCCACTACCCCACCTCGCCGACCTGCCGCTCGCCGCCCCGCGTCGTCCCGCCTTGCCGGAGCCGCCACCGCCGACAACCCGCCGCCGAACCGCCCGATCCGCCCGAACCAGTATAAAACCGCCGCCCGATCTAGTTTTTTGGTTTTTCTTTTCTAAACCCGGTTTATTATTTTAGGTTAATTTATTTAGCGGACGTTCGTCCGTTAGTCTTCGGTAGTAAACGGTTTTCGTTTGTTAGATTTCTGTAGCGAACGTTCATTCGTTAGATTTTTCTTTTTCTGTTTATTTTCGGTGAGGGGCCTATTTGTAATTATTTTCTTTGCAGATTAGTCCCTGATCTTTAAACGATCACAACTTTTTGCTCGTTTATCCAAATCCAACGAAACCAACGCCAAATTATTCGTTACGATCTCCTCTGTTAAGATAATCAACTTAACCATGTTTTTGAAAGTTTAAAATTTGGTTTCAAACGGATTTGAATTTGAAATTCTTTTGATCGTAATTTGAGTTTCGTATCTCCGATTTGATTGATTCCTTTTGCAAATCAAAGCTCTTCACTTGAACTTTCTGTTTAGATCTTTTTATTTGGTTTTACCTTTGCATATTATGTTGGAGTGCTTATGTATGCTATTGTTTGTTTGTGATAGAGTATCCGGAGTGCGAAGCTTGCTACTACGAATCTCTAGGGTTTTCCGATCATCAGCAAGGAAAGTTACACTTTGGTCATATCCCTTTATTACCCAGTTTTTATGCATTAGTCTCAACCCTCAAACATTGCATGAGTAGGATAGGGAACATGTGGTTGTTGTTAAGTAGTTGATGAGGTAGGAACCTAATACCTTTTGTCACCCCGGGTATATACGTTATGCTCATAATGCTTAGCCATGCTTGTAGACGGGGATTGGTATGTGAGATTCATGAAAGTTGTGAGAGATTAAAACTAAGGGAAACTTAAGGTGGCTACTTTAATACACATCTGAGTGGATTGGTTGCAGGCACCTGGAGTAATCCAGTGTTATCCTAGGATATCCGGAGTACCCGTGTGATCATCCTATGGAATGCCACCCAGGCTCAAAGGGATCATAATATTATTCATGCTAGAAACTTCCGTGTGCAGCCACAAGCCATTATGGGCTCTAGCATAGTTGAGTGAGTTGTGTGACCTCTTTCAGTGGTAGGCTAGCAGATGTAGGGGAAAGTAGGTGGTACTGTCTACCTAGAGTAAAGAGTTAATGCTTCAGAAAGACTATGTATCGATCATCCGATCATGGATGTGGTCGAGTCTTGTGGGGAAAAGTGCGCAAACCTCTGCAGAGTGTATAAACTAATCATGGTTAGCCGTGTCCCGGGTTATGGACATCTTGAGTATCTGGTATTTGAATTATTGATTTATCTCATCACTTTACTTAATGAATTTGTTGGTTTATTAATATTTTTTGGGGAATTGAGTTGGGGGAACCTTCTCAATAATGGCATAAACTTGGTAGTAAAATAAAATATATTCCTTTTGTTGTAGGGAAAAATTAGCTTTATGAAAATATTAAACTTAGAGCCTCCACCAGCCAAATATGCATGTAGTGATAGTTATTATTGCATCATTTTCTCTATAGTGTGATCTTGCCAGCATATTCCATGTGCGGACCTACACGGCTGCAACATATCATGTTGCAGAAATTTCAGACGAAGAGTAAGGTGTGATAGGTCGTTGTCATGCACTCAGTTTTGCCGTGGAGTTGGATGGACTCATTTATCTTCGAAGCTTCCGCAGTTATTTAGATGGCCTTCAGCCATATTATTGTAATAAGTACTCTTTATGAGACACTCGATGTAATAAGTGTGTGATTGAACTCTGTTATAAATCCTCGAGTACTATGTGTGTCGGCAATACCGATCCAGGGATGACACTTATGCACAAAGACTACAGTCTATTGGGATTGGGTCGCTATATGGTGGGTGGAGATGGTGGTGGACGAGGGAGGGCGATGGTTCAAATGCCTCGGCTACTGCAATTTTACTATAATTAAGGTCGGTGCTGGAGGAGTGTGGGCGACGGTTGAAGTACGGCGGCTACTAAAATTTTGGTAAAGGAATTGATGTGGGGCGGGAGTTCCCAAGATTGCGCGCGGTCCAATAACAATAAGCGTGTCTGATAATAAGGAAAAGTGGCGCGGATCCGCCAATTTTTGCAACGCTCAAGGTGGGTAGTTTGTTTTTTATATTTCTAGCTAGCTGGTCTATCGCACACGGTTCGTCCCAATTTCCAAATAAACTTACCCGCCTTTAGCTTGCACAGGTGGTGGTTTTACAGCGCACTTGCATCACACACGGTTAAGCCAGTACCTCCACCCTTTGCTCGCGCTTGCACGGTCGTGGTGATTTCAACGCACTTGAATCGCACACGGTTGAGCCAGTACCTCCAGCTTAATTTGCTCGCACTTGCGCGGTCGTGGTGATTTCAGCGCACTTGCATCGCACACGATTGAGCCAGTACCTCCACCTTAATTTTCTCGCGCTTGCGCATGCGTGGTGATTCACATCGCACTTGTATCATGCACGGTTAAGATATTATACCCTATGTTCGTTGAGGGTCATCAGAGTCTATGCAGCAAAAAATAACGTTAGAGAGGGTCAAAAGACAGCCACACCAGCATGTGGCCCAAATATATATGCGTGAAAAGGGTGGTCTGTGATGTTAAAAATTCCAATGCACAACTTTGACCCCGCGGGCCCACGGTTGGGCGCGTCATTGAAGATCGATGAGAGGGGCCAGAAGTCAAGAACCACCTGGAAGTGGCCAAATATATGTACGAATATTGGGGATGTTTAAAACTTTAAATACACAATGCATAACTTTGGTGGCACCTGCCTCGCAAAGCCGAAAGCACCCTAACAACCACCTACCTAGGATATATATAATGACATAATGTCGTACCTAGCTAGAATGCTTGGCTCACCACCTCCCACTTCGTGTCAACAGGGCGGATGCACGTAATGATCGATACTTTGGTCATACATGCATGTCGCCATGACCTACCATAAGACGGACCAATGAATCTATCGTTTGGTCAAACGACAGTTGTTGTTGTCGATAAACCACTTGGGCCAATAGATTGAACCATCATAAAAATCACACGACAGGGACCACAAAACCAGCACCTCTTGCATGCGGCCCAAAATGATGTACGTTGGGAAGGGGTGATGTGTGTTTTCAATATATAATGATGTACAATTTAGATGTGGTGCCTACCTCTTGATACAGACAACAACCATGAAGGAAAGATAGTTAAGGACGAGATACGCAGGGTTTGATGTAGGTCAAACCCAGCAATCTGAGCATCTGGGAGGGAATCCTGACAATGCATGAGCTCGAGCTTTGGTTGACCAACATTTGATGGTGACCGGCCGTAACATGAACTAGGAGGAATCCATTCATGGCCAACACATACCCCTCATTATTGGCCAAAGGGATGATATATATACACTCGGGGAGCCCACAGATATCCGTGTCATCACAAAAAACCGCATAAGGGAGATGTGGTCAGTCAGAAGACCCCATATACATTGCATGCGGCCCAAAAATATGTATGGTTACGATGGTGTATGATGTGTTTAAATCCCAAATGCACAACTTCGATGGGCCACCAACTACATTACAAACCGAACACCGTACCCAACTCCAAGCCTGGTTCAATACGTACGATGTCAGTTTCCCAACTTCGAGGCGGTGGGGGGGGTCGTCCCGCGCATGCACTCAAACTTTATTTTGTCTAGCATGGGACACATCTATATAGTGTGCGAATAACTTGGAAAGTTTCTCGTTGGATGAAGCCAATCCGATGGTACAGAGATGGCAAATCCGAGCACTACTGGCCATTGGATATCATCTACATTCCACCAGATTCTGCCACATGTACAATCTAGAAGACTCCATGGTTGAACTTAAGCATATTGCACAAACCTCAAAACACAAGCACTTCTCCTTTTTCTCTAGAATCTTCCATATCTTAATTACCCAAACTTTTTTTTCTAAAAGAATTGTCACTTTTTGTTTTTACCTTTACAATGCACAATTCCATGAATCTTAAAATAGATTATTTTTTATAAACTAATTGATTTTGGATGAGATGAACTATAAGAATTAAACGAACATCTACATCATGCATATCTGGGAGAAGAGGCGGGAAACCGATGAGAGGAGTGGCGAGAAACGGTAGCCAGTTTTGAATGAAAACCTAGTAGAGAAGGAAGCGTGAGCTACACGACGCATGCGCATAGTGCTTACCCATGTACTGCATGTGCTTTCGAAAGGGCTCAGGGTTGCCATTCGATCTGGGAGCATCCAATGGTGCACACGTACGATCCATGGGGTTTGGGTTCTGGCTAGTCAGAACGCACGACTCAGATTGCATGCGCAGCGGAGGCAATATCATACAGAAAACCATGAGAAAAAGATGTTTTGAAGTTTCAAAAAAAATGAAAAAAATGCAGGATGTTAAGAGGATGATGTTTTATTGCCACACAAAATTTCAAGTTGAAACACATTACGAGATGTGAGCTATGAAAAGACAAAATCAGTGTTGAATAGTGCCGAATAGTAATGTCACTATTCAGGGCTGAATTTTTCTTTTTCATAGCTCACATCTCATAATTTTTTTCAACTTGAAATTTTGTGTCGCAATAAAACATCCACCTTCTTAACATCCCACATTTTTTCAGATTTTTAAGAAATTTTAAAATATGGTTTCCACGAAGTTTTCATTGAATATCGGCTTTCGTGAGTGAACTGTGTGCTATTTGAAAACATTTCGTGAGAAGAATCTCGGTTTTTAAATCCCCGTAAATCCAAAACTAAGCCGGAAATCGTGAAACCTACCATGGTGTCACTTCATGGCACTTATATGTTGAGGAATTTGTTTATCCATTGTGGCGCAATTTTTATTACAAGCCTCTTACAAATCGGAGCTTCTCTCAAAGAAGCCTCGTGGTTCCGATAGGGAAACGTGTCCCCCTTGTGGGCGAAATGTAATCACTGCCTCTTTTCACCTTGTATTTTCTTCTACGGGCAACATGGAACGACAGGATATTCGTGCTGAAATTTAAACTTATTCAGGGTTCGTTTGGCCTTATTATACACTAATTGAGTTTCCTAGGTATTTAATGTCCATAATTCAAATCTAAACTACAAATACATGCTCCAGTTCACCAAAATGGCTAGAAAAATTATACATGTGTCATTGGGTGCATGTCTAGGTCCCATGCCAGGAATGGGAACGAATTACAACCGTACCGGTGTCATGGCTCGTCCTCAAACATTTCGAATCTCGGTTTTTAAGTCCCCATAAATCCTAAACTCACCGGAAAGTCATCAAAGGTGGCATGCTGTCACGTCATGGCACATATATGTCATGGTAAAAACATTGTCCAATTTGGGCCAAGCTTTATTACAAACCTATTACAAAAACTGGAGCTTCCCTCAAAGAAGCCGCGTGGTTCCGATAGGGAAACGTGTTCCCCTTGTGGGCGAAACGTAATCACTGCTCTTTTCCCCTTGTATTTTCTTCCACGAGCAACATGAAACGACATGATATCCGTGCTGAAATTTTAAACTTATTCAGGGTCTGTTTGGTCTTTTATACACTAATTGAGTTTCCTAGGCATTTAATGTCCATAATTCAAATCTGAACTACAAATACATGCTCCAGTTCACCCAAATGGCTAGAAAATTTATAGATGTGTCCTTGGGTCACCCTGTGCGTTCGGTTTATTCGGTTTACATGGTTCGATTTATACGGTTTTTCAGTTTGTACGGTATTAATACTTCAGTAAATATGGTATGAAATTAAAATACGGTTCGGTTTCGGTATATACTAAATTATTTCGGTATGGTTTCGGTATATACCATAAAAACCAAAGTTGACGCAAATTTGGAAATGACGTAATAATAATTAGCAAATTTATGACTCAAAACACATACTATTCTACATAAATAGTATATGACTATATATATAATTATATATGCATGCATTGATTCATCTGTTGATGGTTATGGACGTGCTTAGCATTTTAAAAATAGAAAAATGACTATGTTACAAGAAAAAAATACGTGCTTAGTAGTGCATTTGACTCATGTACAAGAAAAATGACAACTTGTATGGTTGTTCATCTCAAGAAATATAAATTTATTTTTTACTTCGGTTTATTCGGTTAACCGTTTGGTTTTACGGTATATACCATAAAAACCAAGTTCAAATCGGTATGAAAAGTTCATGCCATACCGAAACCAGAAACCATAAAATTGGTTCGGTTCAGTTTATTTTCGGTATGGTTTTTCGGTTCGGTTTTTAAATGCACAGAGTGATCCTTGGGTGCATGTTTAGGTCTCATGCCAGGAATGGGAACGAATTACAACCGTACTAGTGTCCTGTCTCATCCTCAAACATTTTGAATCTTGGTTTTTAAGTCCCCATAAATCCTAAACTCACCAGAAAGTCATCAAAGGTGGCATGGTGTCACGTCATGGCACATATATGTCATGGTAAAAACATTGCCAATTTGGACCAAGATTTATTACAAACCTCTTACAAACCAGAGTCTGTCGCAAGAACCCTCGTGGTTTCGATAGGGAAACGTGTCCCCTTGTGGGTAAAACGATAATCACTCCCTCTTCTAGCCTCGCATTTTCTTCCACACGTGACACGGAACAACTGGAGGTTCGCGCTGAACTTTGAAATTATTCAGGGTTCATTTGACCTTTTTATTCATTAATTGAGTTTTCTAGGCATTTAATATCCATAATTCAAATCCGAACTACAAATACATGCTCCAGTGCACCAAAATGGCTAGAAAAAACGTACAAGTTTCCTTGGGGTGCATGTTTAGGTCCCATTGAAAGAATGGGAACAAATTCAACCCTCTCACCGTCCTGGCTTGGCCACAAACATAGCGAATCTCGGTTTTTAAATCTCTGTAAATCCAAAACTCACCAGGAAATCATGAAACTTGGCATGGTGTCACTACATGGTACATATAATTGTCCAATTTGGGTGAAGCTATATTACAAGCCTTTTACAAACTGGAGCCTATCACACCCTCATGGTTCCGGTAGGGAAACATGCCCCTCTTGTGGGTGAAACGTTAATCGCTGCCTCTTCTCGCCTTGAACTTTGTTTTCTACAGGCAACATAGAATAACAGGAGTGTCGGGCTGAAATTTGAAACTGTTCAGGGTTCATTTGGCCATTGTATATATATTACTAATTAATAAGTTTTCTATGCATTTAATGTAGTCCATAATTCAAATTTGAACACAACCTCATGCTCTAGTGAAGCAAAATGGGTGGGAAATCGTACATGTGTCATTGGGTGCATGCTTAGGTCTCGTTTAAGGAATGGGAATGAATTACAAACTTGTCGTCGTCCTGAAACATTGAGAATCTCGGTTTTTAAATCCCAGTAAATCAAAAATTCACCCAAAAAACATGAACTTGGCATGGTTTCATGACATGGCACATATATGTCGTGGTAAAAAAATCGTCCAGTTTGAGAAGAGGCGCACACATTAGTAGCCAACGAAGTCCTTTTTGAAACAAAAAACTGACACGTTAATATCGCAAACGGTTGTATTATATTAACCGCTTCAAAATTTAACCATACTCGGTGGCGTGCGTGCACCTGTTTGATTAGACAAACGAGCGCGAGAAGTCCGCCGTGCAGGCTCGACGGGAAGCGTGCGAGCAGTCCGCTGCGTAGGCTCGATGGGACGTGTGCATCATGTCCACCTCGTAGGCTTGACGGGACACGTGCGAGCAGCAAGGCCGCCCATGCTCATAGGGAAGCAAGCTCTTTGACCTCCATGCACTAGCCGCCACCCGCCTCGCTCACAACTTCTCCATTAATGGGTTAATTAAAGCACCTGGACGGAGGGTGTTTGCTTGTGATCCCATGGAAGCATTTTCTTTATTCATGTTTTCAACTTGTATTCCGCCCTAATTTAAATTGCCACATAGGGCAACGGATAATACGACCACAAATAAAATGGCAACGGATAATACGACAACAAATTTACAATGGCGCAGATAATAATTGTCTTACATATTCCGGATAATTTAAAATGCCACATGCGGCAAAGCCCAGAAGACACGGGGGAAAGAGAAGAAGGAAATTGCAGACAACGATCTGGGTTGCTACTGTCTCTACTCGTCGATGGATCGTCGGGTGGCGAAATCCTCCAGCTCCTTCAATTCCTCACGACTTTGCTTGAAAGCAGCCACGGATTCCTCCACCTCCCGCTCGCGCTCGATCCGGAGCTTCCTCAAGCCACACATCAGTTCCTCGATGACCACTTTCAGCGTCATCTCTGAGGCACTGCTCTGCACATGCAGCATCTTCCAGCCGGCGGCCTCCTTCTCCTTCTCGGCGACCAACTTGAGGAGCTTCGCATTGTCACCCATGAGTTGCTCGACGAGGCCGGTCGCCTTGTCAACCGAGGCATCGCTGATCTTGATCAGCTTCATCAAGCCATTGACCAACTCCTGCTGCCTAGTGACGCTAGTGAGAATGTCATTGTTACCGGCGAAGGACTTCAGGAACGCTGGCTCGTCGCGATGGCCGACGCCGCGAATGCGCTTGTGAGAGCCCTCGCGTGCCCGTGAGAGCTCATTCGAGGTCTCCGCGCGCGCCAGGACATCTCTGTTGCGGCTGTGGCTTCGCAGCGGGACCTCTCTAGTGCTTCCGCGGCCTTGGTCTTTGCTGCCTCGTTATATGTCCACCCTAAACTCCTCCTACCGGTCATGGCAGAACGACTTCACAGAAAAAACCAGTTTTGTGGGTGATGAGGAGAGGAACTATGAAGTAATTTTCGAGTGGGTAGTTTTTATAGCCCGGTGCTAAGTGTGAACACATATCAGTTTCATAGGTGTGAACAGATTTGCAATTACTTATTGCGTTGTAAACAGCAATGTGACGAGAAACAAGGTCAAAATTTATTGATGGCAGAAGGTTGACCACGTGGTTGCTCGCCGTTGAGGCGGCCGCGGCGCGCTCCGCTCTGGCGTCCCTGCGCGCTCTGCTCGCCGTTGAGGCAAAGTTACAATGGCAACGGTTAATAATTATTAATAATTGTCTTACATATTTAGGATAATTTAAAATGCCAAATGCGGCAAGGCCCAGAACACTCACGACCTACATATGCATACAATTATAATAAAATATAAGCTAAAAGGCTGAGCTGGCGGCCTTTCGACGATGGTCTTCTCGGACTCCATGATCAGCATAGCACCCTTGCGGTCGTTCACTTCGAGTGTCTCGACCCGCCTCCGCCTACGGAGCTTCTGGCATTGGGAGGCTCTTGAGGCTGCTGGGCCTCTTCCAGAAGAGCTTGACAGCGTGCAATCGCGTGCATGACAACTCCGAGGAACCGCTCCATTTCCATGTCTCTGGCTTGGTAGCAAATTCCATCGATCACCTGCATCCTCAAGATATCACGTTGGCGATGTTCTACTTCGTCGAGGATGTCAACTCCGCCAAGGATGCACTCGAGCCTAGCCACCACATCATCAGGATCGAGGTTGACACGGTCGCTGCGGGCAATGATGAAGCCACAGGCTGCCTTTGTCTTGACTGGATCGCAGAGGTCATCTACCCATTCCTTGCGGGGCATCAGGCTCTCGATGAGCACTGGTGACAGTGGTTCTTCGGGTGGGTCGTCGATCATGCCACCGAGCAGCTCTGGATCTTTTGCATGGTGGATGGCAAACTGCTCATCACACCTCCTCTGCAATATGTCGATTGTGCTCCCAAGGACTGTGACGCTGATATCACTGCCGGTGGGCCATGGTGCCTGCACTGGCCGATGAAGCTCTTGCTCCCCGACCTGCTCCGGCTTGTTCTCCTCGCCGAAGATGTAACACAGGTAGGTGTCGACATTGAAGCTTTGGTCGTTGCCTGGCATGCTTGGAATAACTAATGGTAGATGGGTGAGGACTAGATCTTTGCAGAGTGTCACGGCAGTGCGGTGCCACCTAGGTTATATGCAGCAAGCCTTTAGCTGGTGGCGGGAAACCGGTGAGGCAATAGGCGTGGATTTTACAATTCACCCATGTGGAGCACGGGAAGCATTTGCTGGAGTGCGGGAAGACTAAGTGGAGCACACACACAACCTGAATACCGTATCCGGTGCCACGTGTTATTTATCACACAAGTGTTAACATAAGGAAATGCATGTGTAACTTACTAATCATCGCATATGAGTACTCGCAGACGCATCGTGTGCGATACTCCTAGCCACCACAAGCAACTAGTTTGCATTTTTAAAAGTTTTTTGTACACACAAAATCGTACACGAACTAACTGTATTAACCGTCTATGTTGTAAATTCTCATCGCAAATAGTTCATCTGAGTCAGCTGTTTGCCACGTATCACACACATCTTGTTAAGTTGAACCATTTCTGTTGCATTCGCTAATCGAAAACAGTTCGTCCAAGTGAACCGTATGCCCTATATCACACACACCTTGATCTGGCTAACTGTTTATGTTGCACTCCCTAATAGCAAATGGTTCATCAGAGCGAATTGTATGCCGTATATCACACACACACACATTGATATGGCTGCTTGTTTCTGTTGTTCTGCCTCATCGCAAACAGTTCGAATGGGTTAACCGTGTGCCCTGCATCGCACACGCAACTAAAATCTGAACCGTGTTTGAAGCATCCTCCATCGCAAACGTTTTGCACCTTTTTGATAGGTTTTTTTACATCCCCGTTCGTGATTAATGCATCACACACAGTTTCATCAAAGGGTCTCTGATCTAGTGTTGTGTTAGCAGCATCCTGTAGTAGTGTATATTTGTTTGAGCTTATCAAAAGCAACACATGAAAATTAGTTCCAAAGTGATAGATATCCAAGAAGGATATAATAAAAACTTTCATGAAGATCATTGAAGAAAATAAACTTGATTCTTTGTAATAGTTTTGGGATATGATGATGTGATATGTGAGTCATGTTGATGAGTAATTATGCTTTAGTAAGAATATTGGTGTTAAGGTTTGTGATTCCCTCTGCAAGTACAAAAGTCAATAGTTATGCAATGAAATTACATCCTACTTGTGGTGCATTATTTGGTGTTAATTATGCTTAATGCTCTCTTATGAGATTATTCATTTCTTGGTTGGTCGCTTCTCAATCTTTTGCTAGCCTTCATTTTGCACTAAGTATGATCACTACTTGTGCATCCAAAATCCTTTAAACCAGTTTTGCCACATGAGTCCACCATACCAACCTATATGCGGTATTCTTTTGTCGTTCTAAGCAAATTTGTATGTGCCATCTCTAATTTTCAAAATAAATTTCTGTTTTGTGTGCTTGTACCGCTCATGAATCGGTAGGGGTGGCTAATATATTTCCATGCTAGATATGTTATTCTCACGATGAGTGTTTATTCACTTGTCATTGCACGAGAGTAAGGCAAAGGTATTAGGGATGCCCAGTCCGAAATGAAAAATGAATTTACTTATGTTGTCAAATAATAAATTCCTTGGAAAGTGTTGGTATGGAAGGCACCCGTGGATACGGCTAGCCATGGAAAGTGAAAGTATGGTTGAAAAATGAATAAACTTTAATTTCTGCTTGGGAACCGCCTATGGTATATCTAGCATGGAAAGTATTGGGAATTACTCGATCATTCTCATTCACAGGAAAAACATGCCTCCCAAAATGTTTTTATCTCTATCTTCTTCGCTTTGAGCTCTGGCACCTCTACAAATCCCTACTTCCCTCTGCGAAGGGCCTTTCTTTTTTACTTTATGCATTTTTTTTAATTTGAGTCTCCATCTTCTCTTATAAAGCACCAACTAGGGGGCACTATGATCGTACTTGAGAATTGGGTGTAGCTAATATGCGAGTGTGTTTCATGAATGGATCAATGATTGAGCATGATGGGCTAGGGATAACTTATTTTAGCGTTGATATGTTGAAAGACATGGTTGCTTGTTGATATGCTTGAGTATTTAAGTCTCATGTCAAAACTGGACCATTGCTTTGAACCTTATAAAAGTCCAAATGTCCATGCTATAAAGAAAAGAATATGAGATGAGCATGATAGGCAACATTCCACATCAAAATTTCTGTTTTTATCATTTACCTACTCAAGGACGAGCAGGAATTAAGCTTGGGGATGATGATATGTCTCCAACGTATCTATAATTTTTGATTGTTCCATGCTGCTATATTATCATTGTTGGATGTTTTACAATCATTTTATAGTCATTTTTTGGTACTAACCTATTGACATAGTGCGAAGTGTTAGTTGTTGTTTTTTGCATGTTTTTTACATCGTAGGAAATCAATATCAAATGGGGTCCAAACACAGCGGAACTTTTTGTGGATTTTTTTTGGACCAGAAGACATCCAGTGGGTCGGAGAAGCACCTGGGGGTGCTCCGAGGGGAGCACAACCCACCAGGGAGCGCCTGGAGGCCCAGGCGCGCCCTGGTGGGTTGTGCCCACTTCGGTTGCCTCCCGAACCGCCTCTTTACTCTATAAATACCCCAATATTCCAGAAACCCTAGGGGAGTCGACGAAAATCAATTCCAGCCGCCGCAAGTTCTAGAAACCACAAGATCCAATCTAGACACCATCACGGAGGGGTTCATCATGTCCATTGGTGCCTCTCCGATGATGTGTGAGTAGTTCTTTATAGACCTTCAGGTCCGTAGTTAGTAGCTTGATGGCTTCCTCTCTCTTGTTTGATTCTCAATACAATAGTCTCTTGGAGATCCATATGATGTAACTCTTTTTGCGCTGTGTTTCTTGGGATCCGATGAACTTTGTGTTTATGATCGGATCTATCTCTTTTTATCCATGAAAGTTATTTGAGTCTTGTTTGATCACTTATATGCATGATTGCTTATAGCCTCGTATTTCTTCTCTGATATTTGGGTTTTGTTTGGCCAACTTGATCTATTTATCTTGCAATGGGAAGAGGTGCTTTGTGATGGGTTCGATCTTACAGTGCTTGATCCTAGTGACAGAAGGGGAACCGACACATATGTATCGTTGCCATTAAGGATAACAAGATGGGGTCTATTTCTACATAAATAGATCTTGTCTACATCATGACATCGTTCTTATTGTTTTACTCTGGTTCTCCATGAACTTTATAAACTAGATGCATGCTGGACAACGGTCGATGTGTGGAGTAATAGTAGTAGATGCAGGCAGGAGTCGGTCTACTAATCTTGGACGTGATGCCTATATAATGATCATTGCCAGGATATCATCATGATTATTTGAAGTTCTATCAATTGCCCAACAGTAATTTGTTTACCCACCGTTTGCTATTTTCTGGAGAGAAGCCACTAGTGAAACCTACGGCCCCCGGGTCTCTTCTTTATTATATTTGCCTTTGCAATCTATTTTCCTTTGCTTTTATTTTCAGATCTATTAAACCAAAAATACAAAAATACCTTACTGCACTTTATTTTATTCGAGATCTATTTATCCCATCTATCATATTTTTATCATGTCCATTTGCCAATTTCTGGCGTCGTTACCCGGAAGGGATTGACAACCCCTTTAATACGTCAGGTTACGAGTATTTGTTATCTGTGTGCAGGTGCCGTTCACGTAGTGTTGCGTGGTTCTCCTATTGGTTCGATAACCTTGGTGTCATCACTGAGGGAAATACCTACCGTTGTTGTGCTGAATCATCCCTTCCTCTTTGGGGAAATACCAACATAGTTCTAGCAGACATCAAGCACCCGCGCAATGTATGAAGCTGGGCGTAGAGGTTGCTGTCACCGCCGACGAGGTCTCGCACGGGCAGCAGCGCGACCTTGACTTCGTCGCCGTCGTCGTGCCTCCCCAGCCGGAGCCGGAGGCTCACAGCTACTCTAGCAACGACTCCGACTCCGATGGAAAACCAGTTAGTCCCCCACCCCTTTTGTTGGGAACAGAAATCCTTGGTTATGTTCACCCAGTCCATGAAATAAGAGTAAGATTCGTTAGATCTGTGTAGTGTATTGATTTTTTGAATGGTATATATGGTTAGTGATTAATTGTTTGTTCTACACAAATGATTTTTTTGCTAATAATCTGAGTAGGGTTAGCGTGCGTGCTAATAATTAGTAGCCAGATCTTGAGAATTGATTTTGAATGTCCTACATATATGTTTGTGCCTTTTTTCTTCCAGATCTTGAGAATTGATTTTGAATGTTCTACATGTATGTTTCTGCCTTTTTTCCAGATTGCTACATACATAGATAAGGCTCCAGCCAGCGGCGCCGCCGGCTGTAGATCCTACACCCGGCAGCGTGGGCAGAAGCGGCCACGCCACCTGGATCTGAGGAACCCGTAGAATATCGGGCGGACCGCATCAGCGATCTCCCGGATGCCATCCTTGGGGAGATCATCTTCCTTCTCCCCACCAAGGGTGGCTGCCACACATAGGTCCTCGCATCTCAGTGGCGCACTCTATGGCGCGCCGCACCTCTTAATCTCGACTGTCGCCGGTTGTCTGTCGTTCATGATTTTGAACTCCATGGAGCCATCATCTCCTGCCACCAGGGCTCCATTCAACACCTATGCATCTCGGCATGCTGCCTGCTGCACATACCCTACATGGCGGACGCCTGGCTGACATCCCGTCAATTCGAAAAACTCCAGCATCTTGAGTTCTACCATTACTATATATGCAAATAGCTGTCCACCAAGCGTTGTAGCTGTGCCCTTACCACCAATGTCCATCTCATGGTTTTCCTCCTCGCTCCACACCGCCACCCTGGCCCGGTGTCATCTACCAGACAATCTGGTACAAATGCTTCGACTCCCACTGCTAAAAAACTCGCGCTTGTGGTGGTCGATCTATCGGAGGCCTCACTACACAACATCATCCACTCCTGCTACCTTGCCCTAGAGCGCTCGCTGCTTGTTTTTGGAAAAGAAATTCGTATCCGTTGTCTCCAAATAAAGTCACCTCACCTTGTAAGCATTGGAATTTGCTTCAAAGGAGAGGAGCTCATCATCAAAGATGCCCCTTCACTCCAAAGGCTGCTCCTTGATTATCGTTATGCTCATTCGCAAAGAATTGTGGTCTCTCCGCCTAAACTAGAGACCTTGGGTGTAATTCCCGATCCGTTTGAAGGTTACAAGATGGTGGTTGACTCCACACTTATTCAGGTATTGTATATTATCATCAACACTTTTGTAATCATAAGCTGCATTTTTCATTTATGTGCGTAAGTTTTATATCATCAACACTTTTGTAGTCATCAGTTTCATTTTTCATTTGTGCGTATAAGTTTTACATAATCTTGGAGTACGCTTTTGGTACTAATATTATGTTCTATGCTCAATGAAGAGTTTGTCCATGGGTACCCTATCAATGGTGCTGGATTCTGTCAAGACCTTACATATCAGTACGTGGTGTTTAGATCTGAACATGATTATTGGTTTGTTGTGATGCTTTCCATGTCTGGATAATTTGTATATAGAGGTGATGATATCGAGCACATTGATATACTTTACTGGAACTAACCGTTCAGTTGTACTATTTTTTTAGACATTAACTATTTTCAGTGTTCATGTCTATTTAGGCTAATGGACATGGACAAAAAGGTATAACCAACCGGTGGCATAAGAAGCACCGGGATTTTCTCAATTCCCATGAGATTCGTTTGAGGACAATAACGCTGGAAGGATATGCATCCAACCATGCAAACACTAGCTTTGTCACATTCTTCCTGTTGAATGCGAGAGTACTATTGTCCATGAGGATTAAGTTTTTTAATAAAAACTTTCTCACAGATGGACATGTTGAATAGCATAAAAAGAAGTCTCAGGTGGACAAAAGGGCTTCTGAACGTGCTCGACTTCTATTTACAACAACTTGTCTTCATGTACTGATATGTCTCCAACGTATCTATAATTTTTGATTGTTCCATGCTACTATATTATATATATTGGATGTTTTATATGCATTTATATGCTATTTTATATGATTTTTGGGACTAACTTATTAACCTAGAGCCCAGTGCCAGTTTCTGTTTTTTCCTTGTCTTTGAGTTTCATAGAAAAGGAATATTAAACGGAGTCCAAATGAGCTTAAAATTTACGATGATTTTTTATGGACCAGAAGAAGCCCTCAAAGCAAAAGAGTTGGGCCAGAAGAGCCATGAGGCCTCCACGAGGGTGGAGGATGCGCCCTCCATCCTTGTCGTCGCCTCGTGGAACCCCCTGACTTGTTCTCGACGCCAAAAATTCCTATAAATATAGGAACCCCCAGAAATAAACCTAGATCGTGAGTTCCGCCGCCGCAATCCTCTGTAGCCACCAAAAACCAATCGGGACCCTGTTCCGGCACCCTACTGGAGGGGGGAAACCATCACCGGTGGCCATCTTCATCATCCCAGTGCTCTCCATGATGAGGAGGGAGTAGTTCACCCTCGGGGTTGAGGGAATGTACCAGTAGCTATGTGTTTGATCTCTCTCTCTCTCATGTTCTTGATTTGGCACGATCTTGATGTACCACAAGGTTTGGTATTATAGTTGGATCTTATGATGTTCCTCCCCCTCTACCTTCTTGTAATGGATCGATTTTTCCCTTAGAAGTTATCTTATCGGATTGATTCTTTAAGGATTTTAGAACACTTGATGTGTGTCTTGCATGTGCTTATCTGTGGTGACAATGGGATATTCACGTGATCCACTTGATATGTTTTGGTGATCAACTTGCGGGTTCTGTGACCTTGTGAACTTATGCATAGGGGTTGGCACACGTTTTCGTCTTGACTCTTCGGTAGAAACTTTGGGGCACTCTTTGAAGTTCTTTGTGTTGGTTTGAATAGATGAATCTAAGGTTGTGTGATGCATATCGTATAATCAAACCCACGAATACTTGTGGTGACATTGGAGTATCTAGTTTACATTAGGGTTTTGGTTGATGTGTGTCTTAAGGTGTTATTTTAGTACGAACTCTAGGGTTGTTTGTGACACTTATTGGAACAGCCCAATAGATCGATGAGAAAGAATAACTTTGAGGTGGTTTCGTACCCTACAATAATCTCTTCGTCTATTCTCCGCTATTAGTGACTTTGGAGTGACTCTTTGTTGCATGTTGAGGGATTGTTATATGATCTAATTATGTTCTTATTGTTGAGAGAACTTGCACTAGTGAAAGTATGAACCCTAGGCCTTGTTTCCAAGCATTGCAATACCGTTTTCGCTCACTTTTACCACTTGCCACCTTGTTGTTTTTATATTTTCAGATTACAAAAACCTATATCTACCATCCATATTGCACTTGTATCACCATCTCTTCACTGAAATAGTGCACCTATACAATTTACCATTGTATTGGGTGTGTTGGGGACACAAGAGACTCTTAGTTATTTGGTTGCAGGGTTGTTTGAGAGAGACCATCTTCATCCTACGCCTCCCACGGATTGATGAACCTTAGGTCATCCACTTGAGGAAAATTGCCTACTGTCCTACAAAACTCTGCGCTTGGAGGCCCAACACGAGTCTACAAGAAGAAGGTTGCGTAGTAGACATCAAGCTCTTTTCTGGCGCCGTTGCCGGGGAGGCTAGGTAAGCGGCACTCACACCCCGTCAACTAAGCTCTTTTCTGGCGCCGTTGCCAGGGAGGTTAGTGCTTGAAGGTATATCTTTAGATCTTCTAATCGAATCTTTTAGTTTCTTGTTTTTCACTAGTTTAGTCTATAAAATAAAATTACAAAAAATGGAATTGAGGTTGCCTCATATGCTTCATGTTTTTAACGTCTTTCGTGAAAATGATGGTAAGGAAAATTGTGCCAAAGTGTTAGAAGAAGAATGCAATAAAATGTTTGGCACTAAATCTTTGAATGATGAGCATGATTGCAATGTTGTTAGTATGAATTCCTTGAATATCCATGATGCTAATGATATGCAAAGCCACAAGCTTGGGGATGCTATGTTTGATGAAGATGATTTTTAGTCCACCAAGTTTTGATGAGCAAATTTATTATGATGAAAGCATGCCTCCTATCTATGATGGTTATTGTGATGACATGTATGCTATAAATAATAATGATAACCATGAAACTTGTCATCTTGATTTTAATTTTCAATCCCATGATAGAAATTTTGTTGAGTTCGCTCCCACTATTATGAATGAGAAGGAATTTGCGTATGTGGAGAGTAATAAATTTTCTACACTTGTTTGAAAATAATGCTTTATGTGATAGTTATATTTTTGAATTCATTCATGATGCTACTGAAAATTATTATGAGGGAGGATTATATGCTTGTAGGAGTTGCAATAATATCAGGTTTCCTCTCTATGTGTTGAAAGTTTTGAAGTTTTGCTCGTTTTACCTTCCTATGCAAGTTGATTCTTGTTCCCATAAGTTGTTTTCTCACAAAATCCCTATGCATAGGAAGTGGGTAACACTAAAATGTGCTTGTCATATGCTTCATGATGCTCCTGTTATGTTTCAATTCTTATCTTTCATGTGAGCATCATTGAAATCATCATGCCTAGCTAAAAAGGCATTAAAGAAAAGCATTTGTTGGGAGACAACCCAACATTTTATAACTACTGTTTTTGTGTGTTTACATGATTAAGCTACTGTATTAATCATGTTTTATAGCTTTTTTCAATAAAGTGCCAAGTAAGACCTTTGGGATGGCTTATGGTGATAGTTGATTTGATCTTGCTGAGAAACATAAACTTTTGCGCTTAGGAAAACAATTCTCATTTTTAACAGAAGCGCGATAAAATACTGATTCTTTTTGAAGAATATTAATAAACAAATTTCTCAGGTTTTCCTAAGAATTTTTGGAGTTACATAAGTATTCGAGAGTTACAGATTACTACAGACTGTTCTGTTTTTGACAGATTCTGTTTTCTATGTGTTATTTGCTTATTTTGATGAATCTATGAGTAGTATCGGAGGGTATGAACCATGGAGAAGTTGGAATACAGTAGATATTACACCAATAAAAATAAAGAATGATTTCACAACAGTACCAAAAGTGGTGATTTATTTTCTTATACTAACAAAGCTTATGAGATTTTTTTGTTGAGTTTTGTGTTGTGAAGTTTTCAAGTTTTGGGTGACGTTTCGATGGACTGCGGAATAAGGAGTGGCAAGAGCCTAAGCATGGGGATGCCCAAGGCACCCCAAGGTAATATTCAAGGACAACCAAGAGCCTAAGCTTGGGGATGCCCCAGATGGCATCCCCTCTTTCGTCTTCGTTCATCGGTAACTTTACTTCAGGCTATATTTTTATTCACGACATGATATGTGTTTTGCTTGGAGCGTTATTTTATTTTATTAGGATTTGCTTGTTGTTTGAATAAAATATTAAGATCTAAAATACTTAAATGAGAGAGAGAGAGTCCTCACATAGCTAAATAATTATTTGACTACTCATTGGTCTTCACTTATATTTTTGGAGTAGTTTGTCATTTACGCACGTGCTTCACTTATATCCTATGAGTAAATGGTTGAATGAATTGAATATCATAAATATAAAATTAGAAATGCTTCATGTGCTTATCCCATGGGGAGTAATGACTTTACATATAAGAAGTAGAGGTGGTAAATTTATTGAAAGTTAGCAAACTTAGTATTGGTCACTTGAACAATTCATGAAAGAATATTGTAGGAAGAGAGATTTCACATATAAATATACTATCTTGGACATCTTCTATGATTGTGAGACCCATTAATTATTTTCAAACTTGAGAAAATTAGTTGAAGTTGGACAAGGAAGACAACATAATGAGTTATGCTTGGGTATATTTGTATAGAAGTTATATTGTTATGGATCCTCCAACATGTGGTGCTTGCTATTTAGAATCTTTTGCTAGGAAAAATCTCTGTACTAAGCGGGAATACTACTTATGCATCCAAAATCCATGAATCAATTTTCTTCCATGAGTGTCCACCATATATACCTATATGCGGTATTTACATGCCATTCCAAGTAAATTTGCATGTGCCAAACTCTAAACCTTCAAATAATAATTTGTTTTCTATGCCCGAATCGCTCATGTAGAGACTAGGGGCTGTCAGTATCTTCCATGCTAGGTGGGTTATTCTCATGATGAGTGGACTCTGCTCATCATTCATGAGAAAATGGCTGGTAACTGGGATGCCCAGTTCCACGCTCAAATCAAAATTGCAAATAAATTAAACAAAACTCCCCCAGGATTGTTGATAGTTGAACGGTACCCGTTGTTTTGGACCAGCCGTGGAATGTGATTGTTGGTGGAGGGGCAGTAAAATCTTTACCTTTCTGTTTGGGAACCGCCTATAATGTATCTAGTATGGAAGATATTGGGAACTCTTGGTTGTTATGTTGACAATGAAAGCATACCTCTCAAAGTTATTTGCATATCTGTTTTAAAAGCTTCGAGCTCTGGCACCTCTGCAAATCCCTGCTTCCCTCTGCGAAGGGCCTATCTTTTACTTTTATGCAAGAGTTAGTAGTATTCCTTCGCATTCCGTCCTACTCTTTAGTTGGCAAGCGTCATGTGATGGGGAAAGATCTAAGCATATATGGCCATTCAAATATATTTGATCATGAATTATTATTGTTGACAATTATCTATATGATAAATAAGTTGGGAGGCGAAACATTAAGCCCCTATCTTTCTCTGTGTTCAATGGATGCTATTTGTTGTAAAAATATGCTTTGAGTGGTAGCAATCATGGAAGACTATATAATAGTTGAGTATGTGGGATTTGCTAAATCAAAGCTCTTACATAGACCCTTCCTAAAAATAAGATGAATTGCAATTGTTTGATGACTGAGAACATAGTTTGTTAGTTTTCAAGAAAGTTTATGATCTATGCTTTAACATGTGAATAGCTTGCTACTTGATCGTCGGAAGCTTTATGATATGAACTACTGTTATGATATATAATGATGCTAGAAAAAGTGACTAAAATTATCATTAATCAAACTTGTGTACCTGATAGCATTCCACATCAAAAATTCTGTTTTTATCATTCACCTACTCGAGGATGAGCAGGAATTAAGCTTGGGGATGCTTGATACATCTCCAACGTATATATAATTTTTTATTGTTCCATGCTATTATATTATCTATCTTGGATGTTTATATGCATTTGTATACTATTTTATATGATTTTTGGGACTAACTTATTAACCTAGAGCCCAGTGCCAGTTTCTGGTTTTTCCTTGTTTGTCACTTTCGCAGAAAAGGAATATCAAACGGGGTCCAAATGAGCTGAAACTTTACGGTGATTTTTTATGGACCAGAAGAAGCCCCCAAAGCAAAAGAGTTGTGCCAAAAGAGCCACGACGCGTCCACAAGGGTGGAGGGTGCGCCCTACCCCCAGGGCATGCCCTCTATCCTTGTTGTAGCCTCGTGGACCCCCTGACTTGTTCTCGATGCCAAAAATTCCTATAAATATAGGAACCCCCAGAAATAAACCTATATCGGGAATTTCACCGCCGCAAGCCTCTGTAGCCACCAAAAACCAATCGGGACCCTGTTCCGGCACCCTGCCGGAGGGGGGGCCATCACCGGTGGCCATCTTCATCATCCCGGTGCTCTCCATGATGAGGAGAAAGTAGTTCACCCTCGGGGCTGAGGGTATGTACCAGTAGCTTTGTGTTTGATCTCTCTCTCGTGTTCTTGATTTGGCACGATCTTGATGTACCGCGAGCTTTGCTATTATAGTTGGATCTTATGATGTTTCTCCCCCTCTACCTGCTTGTAATGGATTGAGCTTTCCCTTCGAAGTTATCTTATCGGATTGAGTCTTTAAGGATTTGAGAACACTTGATTTATGTCTTGCATGTTCTTATCTGTGGTGACAATGGGATATTGACGTGATCCACTTGATGTATGTTTTGGTGATCAACTTGCGGGTTCTGTGACCTTGTGAACTTATGCATAGGGGTTAGCACATGTTTTCATATTGACTCTCCGGTAGAAACTTTGGGGCACTCTTTGAAGTTCTTTGTGTTGGTTTGAATAGACGAATCTAAGGTTGTGTGATGCATATCGTATAATAAAACCCACGGATACTTGTGGTGGCATTGGAGTATCTAGGTGACATTAGGGTTTTGGTTGATGTGTGTCTTAAGGTGTTATTTTAGTACGAACTCTAGGGCTGTCTGTGACACTTATAAGAATAGCCCAATAGATCGACCAGAAAGAATAACTTTGAGGTGGTTTCGTACCATACAATAATCTCTTCATTTATTCTCCACTATTAGTGACTTTGGAGTGACTCTTTGTTGCATGTTGAGGGATTGTTATATGATCTAATTATGTTATCATTGTTGAGAGAACTTGCACTAGTGAAAGTATGAACCCTAGTCCTTGTTTCCAAGCATTGCAATACCGTTTTCGCTCACTTTTACCACTTGCTACCTTTCTGTTTTTATATTTTCAGATTACAAAAACCTATATCTACCATCCATATTGCACTTGTATCACCATGTCTTCGCGGAACTGGTGCACCTATACAATTTACCATTGTATTGGGTGTGTTGGGGACACAGGAGACTCTTTGTTATTTGGTTGCAGGGTTGTTTGAGAGATACCATCTTCATCCTACATCTTCCACGGATTGATAAACCTTAGTTCATCCACTTGAGGGAAATTCGCTACTGTCCTACAAGACTCTGCACTTGGAGGCCCAACACGAGTCTACAAGAAGAAGGTTGCGGAGTAGACATCATGTACTAGTAGATTTTTTTGGTCCATGATCTTGATTTTATGGATCAGACGATCCATTTGATTGTGACTGCTGAAAACTTTGGTTGAGTTAGTTGTTATTGTCCTGTTCAATCTGGATTTTGTGTAAACCCGATGAATAATTAATCATCATGCTTTTTTACCTTCTAAAAGCTAGGGTTAGATATTGCTGCCCTTTTCAACTCGTCTTTGACCCATATTTTCTTTTATACAAACCATAGCTTCTATCAAGAAGCATCATGATTCCAAGAGGGAACTTGGTCACATGATCTATGTGTGAAATGACATACGCTGTATCTTCCCGTCTTGATTTATTTTATAGAGGCAACATGCAACTGTGCTAAACAAATGAAATTATTCAGGGTTCATTTCGCCTTTTTATACATTGAATTTCCTAGGAATTTTTAACAAATAGCCACCACATTATTATGGCAAACGGTTGTATTAGTCCAACCGTGGGCATTCAACTAACCATTTACTACCACGGGCAGCTGTTTGATTAGATGGGACGACTGTGAGTAGTCCGCCGCGCACGCCGCGAGCGCTGCAATTTATTGCTAGTTTTGGACTTTTGTTTTGGCTGCCTCGGGAAGGTACGTAGAACAATCATCCATTCTCATCTACAAGCACCGCCGCCGAGGATCACCACCTGCTGCGAGATGGAGGACGAGCCGACCAACAAGCGGGGGCGGGTTGAGCCAGAACCGCAAGAGCTTCCGGCGAACGTGGACTTCATCAGTAGCCTCCCCGACGAGATGTTGGTAACCATCATATCCCACCTCCCCATCAAATGTGGCGTGCGAACCACTGTCCTCTCACGGCGGTGGCGCCCCCTCTGGCACTCCACCCCCTGTACCTCATCGTCAACCATGAGTTCTGTAGCGGGGAGCAGCAATGCCTGGACGCATTGTCCCATGTCCTCGCCACGCACCATGGGTCGGTCAGACGCCTTGCTATCGGCAGGCTCAGTCCCCACAATAATACTGAACCCAGGTTGCACTACTGGTTCCTATCCCTAGCCTTGGATCGGCCCGAGGAGCTCAACTTTCATGCTGGACGTCCTTGCTCGCTGCCACCGTCCGTGCTCCGCCTTGCGCCCATGCTGCGCCACCCTACATTCAGGCGGTGCATTTTCCCCCGGATCGATGTCGCGCGTGCTCTTCATCTCCCTAAACTTAAGCACCTTGAGCGCATTGCCGTCCGCATCTCGAAGGAGGATTTGGAGCGCATGCTCGTCGGTTATACAACGCTCGAGTACCTTCATATTCATGTGATGGATGGGTTCAGTAGCCTCCACATCACCTCAACGAATGTCCGTGCGATTTATGTGCATTACAGGCGCCACCCAAGGCTGTCAGTTGAGGTGTTTCACAATATTGTCATTGAGAATGCGCCTTTCCTCGAGAGATTGTATGTACTTGATAAATTAGGTCCAGCAAGAATCAGGGTCACTCACGCACCGAAATTGACAGTGTTGGGCTATTCATGTGCTGAATTCAACGAACTTGTTACTGGATCATTATCCATTCAGGTACAATAGTCTTCTTCTTCTCCTTATATATTATTGGACAACACATTTTATCTAATTGTTGTTGATCTATATGTTCGCCTGTCATCCAGAAAATGATTCCCATAAGCTTGACCTGGCCTCTACACACAGTGATGGTCTTGGCACTACAATCAGTCGGCCCTATCTGGATGAAGTTGTTAGATTCCTTAGATGCTTTCCTTGCATGGAGAAGCTATACATCGAGGTGATGCTCCTTTCTATTAATTGTTAACCACAATGGAGCTCATTTTTTTGTTACTTTTACCCATGATTACAATGACAAATGTAGAATGATTTCTAAAGGAAATATGAAGGATTTCAATACATATATTTTTGAGATGCTAGTGTTGTACGCGTTTTATTCCTTTGCCCGACATGCTTTTGTGATAAAAGTTTGTCATGAAAGATTGAAGATGGCATTTCACCCTTTTCATGTATCTTAGAAATCCTATAAATCAAAGAGGCCCGAAGTGTTCAAATCTACAACTAGGCAGTAATATGTTGTCTTCGTTTGCAGATACTAGGAGGCCCGAAAGTAGAAAATGTTGGGGAATATAACAATACCATTGAATGCCTTGATCTTCATCTCAAAGAAATTACTTTTAACGAGTACCGAGGCACCACACTAGAAATTAAATTCGCCAGTTTCTTTGTTGAGAAAGCAAGGTTGCTCAAAGTAATGAGGTTTGCCCTATATTTACTACGCAAAAGTGAATGGATTGCTAAAGGGCGCATGTGTCTACAGCTGAATGGAAAAGGCTCTGCACAAGCTGAATTTCAGTTTGTAACTTCATATGACAGATTATTCGGAAGTCACTGTATCGAGCCGCTATATGAATTCTCGGTGGCTGATCCTTTCGTAGAAATAATGCATGAAAAAGATTATGAAGAAGATGAATTTTATGTGTCTGAATAGTTTGAACCTTGTAATCTTTGAATTTGGGTCTTGTAATGCTGGAATTTGAACATTGCAATATTTATAGTATTTGTTATATAACGTAACTGGATGTTTAATTTAGTTTTGCAATCATGTCCTATTATAAGTATATATATGATGTTCTTCTATACACAGAGCATAGATGTTGTGCAGACAGAGCATATCACATCGCACACGGACCACACTAGGTAACCCGTCGGTGATGAATTCATCAGTCGCAAATAGTTATATACCAGCAAGCGTTTGCCCACAACACACGGCTTATTCCATCACAAACAGCTCGGATGGATCAACTGTATGCCAAGTATCGCACACACAACTCTAATCTGATTCGTGCTTGATGTCTCAGCCATCGCTCGCACAATTTATCTTATTTGCCACGTATCACTATGCCTGGCCTCTGCTAGCGTCCCTCTGCGTGCCCTGCTCGCCATTAGGTGTCATAGCGCGATGTGCTCACAGTTAGGCACCATGGCGCGCTCTGCTCGCGTCCGTCGGCGTGCTCTGCTCGCATACCTCCACGCGCTCAGCTTGTGGACAACTTTTCCTTGCGTGTTCAACTGCTATATGCATAATTGCATATATATATATATGGTTGCTCACCATTGAGGCGCCGCGGAGCGCTCTGCTCACGTCCTTGCACGCGCGCTCTGCCAGTAGTTGGGGCCTGCGCACGATTATATTGGGGCCCCCATATGCATGAGGTTGCGCCGCGCGCGTGCCCACGATGTAGTTACGTGCAACATGATGGAATTACACACTGCAAATTAGAACTGCCATCCAGGCATGTGGATATTCCAGGCCGTCAGGCTTCCCCATTAATTCCCGCGGCCATTATAACCTTAGTCTCTTCAACCTTTCGATATTGCCCCACAACACAACAAGCACACCCACAACGAGACATATAGAGAGAATATCTAGCAGTGCTCCAATGGAGTTCGGCAAGCATAAATTGGAGACCCACGCAAGGGAGATGGAGCTCTTGGTGGTGTACACCATCGACTTGGCCGTGGTGGAGGACTACATCAACACCGTGGAGTAGTTGCTTGCTCGAGACAAGTACATGGTGGTCGGCATCGACCTCCAGTACACTGGCGGTCGTCCCGACAAAGATCATAAGGTTTCCATCGCCTAGTTGTGCGTGCGCCATCATGTCCTCATCTACCACTACTGCATGGCCACAAAGCCTTGCGACCGTTTTGCCAGGTTTGTCAACAGCACCAACTACAAGTTCGCTATGGTGGAAACCTCCGACGATGTAAAAGCGCTCATGGTTATGGGCTTGGCCTACAAGAACCTTGTCGAAATCTGTGACCACTACAGGGTCTGGGGCAGCATGAAGAAGGACTCCCTGGTTGAACTCGCCTCGGCCATCATTGACCCCTACTACGAAAAGATGAAGTAGGATGCCAACAGAACAAGTCCCGTATCCTGGCACGGTGCCTAAATGCGGCAACTAGATGAACCTCACCTCAGGGGCGCGACCAAGAGCGTGTACGCATGCTACAAAATGCACAGGCGGATCGTTGACATGAGGAAGTACCTCGTTCCCAAAATCGACGCAGCCGGATCGAGCCACAAGCAGAGAGTAGCGACAAGCGTCACAAGGAGTAGATGATGATTAGATGATCGTTTATCCTAGTTAATTATGCATGTAATATACAGTTTACTTTGGTGTGTGAAAATGCCATGTGTGTAGTAGCCACCTATGTAATTATGCATGTAATAGTTTACTTTGGTGTGTGCAAATGTCATATGTTTAGTAGTAGCCACCTATGTAATTTGATATTTAATTTGGTTATGCAACCATGTTCTTATAAGTGTGTATATATGTGTTGTTGTTCTGTATGCAATCCCATCATACAACACACACATCTTATTAGCAGCAATCATTTGTGTTATTATCAGTCTTCGCACACATTTCTGATTACAGACCTGCTTGCCACCTATCACACACATCTTGTTAAATTGAACCGTTTATGTCCTCTTCGCTCAACGCAAGCAGTTCATCCAAGTGGACTGTTTGCCCTCTATCGCACACACCTTGGTCTGGCTGACCGTTTCTTTTGCTCTGCCTAATCACAAACAGTTCATCCGAGTGAACTATATGCCGTCAATCGCACACACCTTGAACTGGCTGACCATTTCTATTCTGTTGCGTAATCACAAACAGTTAATCTGAGTGAACTGTATGACGTACATCGCACACGCTGTCATCTGGCTACGCATTTCCGTTGTTCTGCCTCATCGCAAACATTTCATTAAAGTGAACCGTATGCCCCTCATCGCACACGTAAGTAAAATCTGAACCATCTTTGATGTATCCTCAATCGCAAATGTTTTGCATCTTTTTTAACGGTTTTTTACATCACCATTTGCGATTAATGCATCGCACACAATTTCGTCGAAGTGTCTCTGATTATAGTGTCGCGTTAGCAGCATCCTGTAGTAGTGACTCCTGTGCTAGATCACGCAATTCACAAACTGTCATGGGATTGCCAAGACCATGACATTTCCAACATAATGCATTCATTGCTCCCAGTGGTCCTCGAGGAAGGCCGCCATAGATATCGATCTGTTAGATATGGTGTCCACCCTTGTCTATAACCTGCCA
This sequence comes from Triticum urartu, assembly GCF_003073215.2. Lineage (NCBI taxonomy): Eukaryota > Viridiplantae > Streptophyta > Magnoliopsida > Poales > Poaceae > Triticum > Triticum urartu. The sequence continues at coordinate 346,415,550 of NC_053028.1, forward strand.
TGAGACTCCAAGGCCGGGAAGGCAGGCCAACCGCCCCCCGGATCAGCCTGAGAGTTTGCGCAAACATCAAGAACGAGGACATGCCATGTCCGCCGGTAGGAAAAGACACATCGCTGGTGGAATCCCAATCAAGTAGGTAAACCCTATATCGCATGGGGTAGGTGTATCATATGTTCCTAACACCGTCGTATCCTTGCGCGCAAGCCAGCAGGCCGCGACCCAATCTTGCTCACTTCGCTCACTAGTTTTTTATCGATTTTTTTCTGCTATTGGTCTGGTAGGAAAATCTGAAGGAAATATGCCCTAGAGGCAATAATAAAGTTATTATTTATTTCCTTATATCATGATAAATGTTTATTATTCATGCTAGAATTGTATTAACCGGAAACATGATACATGTGTGAATACATAGACAAACAGAGTGTCACTAGTATGCCTCTACTTGACTAGCTCGTTGATCAAAGATGGTTATGTTTCCTAGCCATAGACAAAGAGTTATCATTTGATTAACGGGATCACATCATTAGGAGAATGATGTGATTGACTTGACCCATTCCGTTAGCTTAGCACTTGATCGTTTAGTTTGTTGCTATTGCTTTCTTCATGACTTATACATGTTCCTATGACTATGAGATTATGCAACTCCCGTTTACCGAAGGAACACTTTGTGTGCTACCAAATGTCACAACGTGACTGGGTGATTATAAAGGTGCTCTACAGGTGTCTCCGAAGGTACTTGTTGGGTTGGCGTATTTCGAGATTAGGATTTGTCACTCCGATTGTCGGAGAGGTATCTCTGGGCCTACTCGGTAATACACATCACTTAAGCCTTGCAAGCATTGCAACTAATGAGTTAGTTGCAGGATGATGTGTTACGGAACGAGTAAAGAGACATGCCGGTAATGAGATTGAACTAGGTATTGAGATACCGACGATCGAATCTCGGGCAAGTAACATACCGATGACAAAAGGAACAACGTATGTTATTATGCGGTTTGACCGATAAAGATCTTCGTAGAATATGTAGGAGCCAATATGAGCATCCAGGTTCCACTATTGGTTATTGACCGGAGACGTGCCTCGGTCATGTCGAGATAGTTCTCGAACCCGTAGGGTCCGCACGCTTAAAGTTTGATGACGGTTATATTATGAGTTTATGAGTTTTGATGTACCGAAGGTAGTTCGGAGTCCCGGATGAGATCGGGGACATGACGAGGAGTCTCGAAATGGTCGGGACGTAAAGATCGCTATATTGGACAACTATATTCGGACATCGGAAAGGTTCCGAGTGATTCGGGTATTTTTCGGAGTACCAGGGAGCTACGGGAATACGGGGAAGAAGTATATGGGCCTTATTGGGCTTTAGGGGAGAGAGAGAGAGGCAGGCTGCACCCCCCCCCCCCAATGACTAGTCCGAATTGGACTAGGGGGAGGGGCGGCGCCCCCTCCTTCCTTCTCTTCCCTCTTCCCCTTCCTTGTCCCCTACTCCTACTACTTGGAAAGGGGAGGAATCCTACTCCCAGTGGGAGTAGGACTCCTCCAGGGCGCGCCATAGGGGCCGGCCCTCTCCTCCTCCTCCTCCACTCCTTTATATACGGGGAGGGAGGCACCCCTTGGAGACACAACAATTGATCCCTTGGATCTCTTAGCCGTGTGCGGTGCCCCCCTCCACCATAATCCACCTCGGTCATATCGTAGCGGTGCTTAGGCGAAGCCCTACGTCGGTAGAACATCATCATCATCACCACGCCGTCGTGTTGATGGAACTCTCCATCAAAACTCGGCTGGATCAGAGTTCGAGGGACGTCATCGAGTTGAACATGTGCAGAACTCGGAGGTGCCCTTCGTTCGGTGCTTGATCGGTCCGATCGTGAAGACGTACGACTACATAAACTGCGTTGTGCTAACGCTTCCGCTTTTGGTCTACGAGGGTACGTGGACACACTCTCCCCTCTCGTTGCTATGCATCACCATGATCTTGCGTGTGCGTAGGAATTTTTTTAAAATTACTACGTTCCCCAACAGTTGTATCAGAGCCTGGTTTTATGCGTAGATGTCATATGCACGAGTAGAACACAAGTGAGTTGCGGGCGATACAAGCCATACTGCTTACCAGCATGTTATACTTTGGTTTGGCGGTATTGTTGGATGAAGCGGCCCGGACCGACATTACGCGTACGCTTACGCGAGACTGGTTCTACCGACATGCTTTGCACATAGGTGGCTGGCGGGTGTCAGTTTCTCCAACTTTAGTTGAACCAAGCGTGGCTACGCCCGGTCCTTGAGAAGGTTAAAACAACACTAACTTGACGAACTATCGTTGTGGTTTTGATGTGTAGGTAAGAACGGTTCTTTCTCAGCCCGTAGTAGCCACGTAAAACTTGCAACAACAAAGTAGAGGACGTCTAACTTGTTTTTGTGGGGCATGTTGTGATGTGATATGGTCAAGACTTGATGAGATGTAAGTTGTTGTATGAGATGATCATGTTTTGTTGAAGTTATCAGCAATTGGCAGAAGCCTTATGGTTGTCTCTTTATTGCATAAGATGCAAGTGCCAAATAATTGCTTTACTTTACCGCTATCCGATAGCAATAGTTGCAAGAGCAATAGTTGGTGAGACGAGCATGTGACGACACATTGATATAGATCAAGATGATGGAGATCATGGTGTCATGCAGGTAACGATGGAGATCATGACGATGCTTTGCAGATAAAGATCAAAGACACAAGATGACGATGGCCATATCATGTCACATATTTTGATTGCATGTGATGTTTATCTTTTATACATCTTACTTTGCTTAGTTATGACAGTAGCATTATAAGATGATCTATCACTGAATTTCAAGATAAAAGTGTTCTCCCTGAGTATGCACCATTGCCAAAGTTCATCGTGCCCAGACACCACATGATGATCGGGTGTGATAAGCTCTACGTCCATCTACAACGGGTGCAAGATAGTTTTGCACACGCAGAAATACTCGGGTTAAACTTGATGAGCCTAGCATATGCAGATATGGCATCGGAACACTAGAGACCGAAAGGTCGAGCGTGAATCATATAGTAGATATGATCAACATAATGATGTTCACCATTGAAAACTACTCCATTTCACGTGATGATCGGTTATGGTTTAGTTGATATGGATCACGTGATCACTTAGATGATTAGAGGGATGTCTATCTAAGTGGGAGTTCTTAAGTAATATGATTAATTGGACTCTAATTTATCATGAACTTAGTACTGATAGTATTTGCATATCTATGTTGTAGATCAATAGCTCGCGTTATTGCTTCCCTATGTTTTATATGTGTTCCTAGAGAAAACTAAGTTGAAAGATGATAGTAGCAATGATGCGGACTGGGTCTGTGATCTGAGGTTTATCATCATTGCTGCACAGAAGAATTATGTCCTTGATGCACCGCTAGGTGACTAACCTATTGCAGGAGCAGATGCGGACGTTATGAACGTTTGGCTAGCTCAATATGATGACTACTTGATAGTTTAGTGCACCATGCTTAACAGCTTAGAATCGGGATTTCAAAGACGTTTTGAACGTCATGGACCATATGAGATGTTCCAGGAGTTGAAATTAATATTGCAAGCAAATACCCGATTTGAGAGATATGAAGTCTCCAACAAGTTCTATAGCTAAAAGATGGAGGAGAATAGCTCAAGCAGTGAGCATGTGCTCAGATTGTCTGGGTACTACAATCGCTTGAATCAAGTGGGAGTTAATCTTCCAGATAAAATAGTGATTGACATAATTCTCTAGTCGCCATCACCAAGTTAGTAGAACTTCGTGATGAACTATAGTATGCAAGGGATGACGTAAATGATTCCCGAGCTTTTCATGATGATGAAATCGATGAAGGTAGAAATCAAGAAAGAGCATCAAGTGTTGATGATTAACAAGACCACTAGTTTCAAGAAAAGGGCAAAGGGGAAGAAAGGGAACTTCAAGAAGAATGGAAAGCAAGTTGCTGCTCAAGTGAAGAAGCCCAATTCTAGACCTAAGCCTGAGACTAAGTGCTTCTACTGCAAAGGGGCTGGTCATTGGAAGCGGAAATGCTCTGAATATTTAGTGGATAAGAAGGATGGCAAAGTGGACAAGGGTATATTTGATATACAGGTTATTGATGTGTACCTTACTAGTATTTATAGTAGCCCCTGGGTATTTGATACTTGTTCGGTTGCTAAAAATTAGTAACTGGAAACAGGAGTTACAGAATAAATAGAGACTAGTTAAGGGTGAAGTAACGATGTGTGTTGGAAGTGGTTCCAAGATTGATATGATCATCATCGTACACTCCCTATACTTTCAGGATTAGTGTTAAACCTAAATAAATGTTATTTGGCGTTTGTGTTGAGCATGAATATGATTTGATCATGTTTATTGCAATACGGTTATTCATTTAAAATCAGAGAATAATTGTTGTTTTGTTTACATGAATAAAACCTTCTTTGGTTATACACCCAATGAAATTGGTTTGTTGGATCTCGATCGTAGTGATACACATATTCATAATATTGAAGCCAAAAGGATAGTCCAACTTATATGTGGCACTGCCGTTTGGGTCATATTGGTATAAAGTGCATGAAAAAACTCCATGTTGATGGGCTTTTGGAATCACTTGATTATGAATCAGTTGATGCTTGCGAACCATGCCTCATGGGCAAGATGACTAAAACTCCGTTCTCCGGAACAATGGAGTGAGCAACAGATTTGTTGGAAATCATACATACTGATGTATATGGTCCGATGAATATTGAGGCTCGCGGCGGGTATCATTATTTTCTGACCTTCACAGATGATTGAGCAGATATGCGTATATCTACTTGATGAAACATAAGTCTGAAACATTTGAAAAGTTCAAAGAATTTCAGAGTGAAGTGGAAAATCATCGTGACAAGAAAGTGAAGTTTCTACGATTTGATCGTGGAGACGAATATTTGAGTTACGAGTTTGGCCTTCGGTTAAAACAATGTGAAACAGTTTCACTACTCATGCCACATGGAACACCACAGTGTAATGGTGTGTCCGAACGTCATAACCGTACTTTATTGGATATAGTGCAATCTATGATGTTTCTTACCGATTTACCACTATAGTTTTGGGGTTATGCATTAGAGACAGCTACATTCACGTTAAATAGGGCACCATCTGAATCCGTGGAGATGACACCGTATAAACTATGGTTTGGCGAGAAACCTAAAGTTGTCGTTTCTTAAAAGTTTGGAGCGACAATGCTTATGTGAAAAAGTTTCAACCTGATAAGCTTGAACCCAAATTGGAGAAGTGCTTCTTCATAGGATACCCAAAATGTTGGGTACACCTTCTATCACAGATCTGAAGGCAAGATCTTTGTTGCTGAGAATGGATCCTTTCTGGAGAAGGAGTTTCTCTCGAAAGAAGTGAGTGGGAGGAAAGTAGAACTTGATGAGGTAATTTTACCTGCTCCCTTAATGGAAAGTAGTTCATCACAGAAATCTGTTCCTGTGACTCCTACACCAACTAGTGAGGAAGCTAATGATGATGACCATGTAACTTCAGATCAAGTTACTACCGAACCTCGTAGGTAAACCAGAGTGAGATCCGCACCAGAGTGGTATGGTAATCCTGTTCTGGAGGTCATGTTACTTGACCATGACGAACCTACGAACTATGAGGAAGCGATGATGAGCCCAGATTCCGTGAAATGGCTTGAGGCCATGAAATCTGAGATGAGATCCATGTATGAGAACAAAGTATGGACTTTGATTGACTTGCCCAATGATCGGCGAGCCATTGAGATTAAATGGATCTTCAAGAGGAAGACGGACGCTGATAGTAGTGTTACTATCTACAAAGCTAGAATTGTCGCAAAAGGTTTTCGACAAGTTCAAGGTGTTGACTACGATGAGAGTTTCTCACTCGTATCTATGCTTAAGTCTGTCCGAATCATATTAGCAATTGTCGCATTTTATGAAATCTGGCAAATGGATAAACAAAACTGCATTCCTTACTGGATTTACTAAAGAAGAGTTGTATATGATGCGACCAGAAGGTTTTATTAATCCTAAAGGTGCTAACAAAATATGCAAGCTCCAGCGATCCATCTATGGACTGGTGCAAGCATCTCTGAGTTGGAATATACGCTTTGATAAGTTGATCAAAGCATATAGTTTTATACAGACTTGTGGTGAAGCCTATATTTACAAGAAAGTGAGTGGGAGCACTACAGCATTTCTGATAAGTATATGTAAATGACATATTGTTGATTGAAAATAATGTAGAATTATTCTGCAAAGCATAAAGGAGTGTTTGAAAGGAGTTTTTCAAAGAAAGACCTCGGTGAAGCTGCTTACATATTGTGCATCAAGATCTATAGAGATAGATCAAGACGCTTGATAAGTTTTTTCAATGAGTACATACCTTGACAAAATTTTGAAGTAGTTCAAAATGGAATAGTCAAAGAAAGAGTTCTTGCCTGTGTTACAAGGTGTGAAATTGAGTAAGACTCAAAGCCCGACCACGACAGAAGATAGAAAGAGAATGAAAGTCATTCCCTATGCCTTAGCCATAGGTTCTATAAAGTATGCCATGTTGTGTACCAGATCTATTGTATACCCTACACTGTTTTTTTGGCAAGGGAGTACAATAGTGATCTAGGAGTAGATCACTGGACAACGGTCAAAATTATCCTTAGTGGAATAAGGATATGTTTCTCGATTATGGAGGTGACAAAAGGTTCAACGTAAAGGGTTACGTCGATGCAAATTTTGACACTGGTCCAGATGACTCTAAGTCTCAATCTGGATACATTTTGAAAGTGGGAACAATTAGCTAGAGTAGCTCCGTGCAGAGCATTGTTCACATGGAAATTTGTAAAATACATACGGATCTGAATGTGGCAGACTCGTAGACTAAACTTCTCTCACAAGCAAAACATGATCACACCTTAGTACTCTTTGGGTGTTAATCACATAGCGATGTGAACTAGATTGTTGACTCTAGTAAACCCTTTGGGTGTTGGTCACATGACGATGTGAACTATGGGTGCTAATCGCATGGTGATGTGAACTATTGGTGTTAAATCACATGGCGATGTGAACTAGATTATTGACTCTAGTACAAGTGGGAGACTAAAGGAAATATGCCCTAGAGGCAATAATAAAGTTATTATTTATTTCCTTATATCATGATAAATGTTTATTATTCATGCTAGAATTGTATTAACCGAAAACATGATACATGTGTGAATACATAGACAAACAGAGTGTCACTAGTATGCCTCTACTTGACTAGCTCGTTGATCAAAGATGGTTATGTTTCCTAGCCATAGACAAAGAGTTGTCATTTGATTAACGGGATCACATCATTAGGAGAATGATGTGATTGACTTGACCCATTCTATTAGCTTAGCACTTGATCATTTAGTTTGTTGCTATTGCTTTCTTCATGACTTATACATGTTCCTATGACTATGAGATTATGCAACTCCCATTTACCGGAGGAACACTTTGTGTGCTACCAAATGTCACAACGTAACTGGGTGATTATAAAGGTGCTCTACATGTGTCTCCGAACGTACTTGTTGGGTTGGCGTATTTCGAGATTAGGATTTGTCACTCCGATTGTCGGAGAGGTATCTCTGGGTCCACTCGGTAATACACATCACTTAAGCCTTGCAAGTATTGCAACTAATGAGTTAGTTGCGGGATGATGTGTCACGGAATGAGTAAAGAGACTTGCCGATAACGAGATTGAACTAGGTATTGGGATACCGACGATCGAATCTCGGGCAAGTAACATACCGATGACAAAGGGAACAACGTATGTTGTTATGCGGTCTGACCGATAAAGATCTTCGTAGAATATGTAGGAGCCAATATGGGCATCCAGGTCCCGCTATTGGTTATTGACCGGAGACGTGTCTCGGTCATGTCTACATTGTTCTCGAACCCGTAGGGTCCGCACGCTTAAGGTTACGATGACAGTTATATTATGAGTTTATGCATTTTGATGTACCGAAGGTTGTTCGGAGTCCCGGATATGATCACGGACATGACGAGGAGTCTCGAAATGGTCGAGACATAAAGATTGATATATTGGAAGCCTATGTTTGGACATCAGAGTGTTCCGGGTGAAATCAGGATTTTACCGGATTACCGGGAGGTTACCGGAACCCCCCGGGAGTCATATGGGCCTTATTGGGCTTTAGTGGAAAGGTGAAAGGGGCTGCCCATAGTGGGCTGCGCGCCTCCCCCCCTCCCCTAGTCCTATTAGGACTAGGAGAGGTGGCCGGCCACCTCTCTCTCTCTTTCCCCTTTGGAATTCTATTTGGAATAGGATTGGGGGGGGAGTCCTACTCCCGGTAGGAGTAGGACTCCTCCTGGCGTGCCCAAGGGCTGGCCGCACCTCTCCCCCTTGCTCCTTTATATACAGGGGCAGGGGGCACCTCTAGACACACAATTGATCCCCGTGATCGTTCTTAGCCGTGTGCGGTGCCCCTGCCACCATATTCCACCTCGATCATATTGTAGCGGTGCTTAGGCGAAGCCCTGCGACGGTAGAACATCAAGATCGTCACCACGCCGTCGTGCTGACGGAACTCCTCCCCGACGCTTTGCTGGATCGAGCCCGGGGATCGTCATCGAGCTGTACGTGTGCTAAATTAAAAAAAAAATAAAAAAAAAAGATAAAACGACCGGTCTAAAGCCGGTAACTATTCGGTGCGGGATACCAACTCGGACATACTGATTGGGAAAGCGAGTGCCAGGTATCGCCTGGTGCGGCCGTAGGTGATGATCTGGTGTGTCTTGGATAGATCGATCCTCCCCGACGCTTTGCTGGATCGGCGCCCATCGAGCTGTACGTGTGCTAAGAACTCGGAGGTGCCGGAGTAACGGTGCTTGGATCCGTCGGATCGGGAAGACGTACGACTACTTCCTCTACGTTGTGTGATCGCTTTCCGCAGTCGGTCTGCGTGGGTACGTAGACAACACTCTCCCCTCTCGTTGCTGTGCATCACCATGATCTTGCGTGTGCGTAGGAAAATTTTGAAATTACTATGTTCCCCAACAATGTAGACCTATTGGTGGCTTAGAGAAAGCAAAATCAAAGAGGAAAAGGAAAGTAGATAATCCTGTAGCACTACAACGTCATGGCACCTCAATGGTATAAATAAATCACACTTTGATCTGACATAAAAACTTAAGTTATACAAGATTTATCACACCATGTTTTATAAGGTCATTCGGAGGTTTTTACGAATCAAATGCCTGCATATCTACCACAGTACAACCCAATCCTAAATCCTATGGCGATGTATGGACAAGACCAAAGATTGCCAGCTGAATTGCAACATTACAATAGCTTAATGGTATAAGCTACCTACACTCAGATTTTAGTTTTATCGTTTTAAAGATTTATGGACACTAACCTTTGGTACTACTACTCACAGGGTCATCTGGGAGTTCCGACAAATCACGTGTATACCTATTCAGAACAATGCAACTCAGCTCTGGATGCCTCACTATTGCCGTCTCTTGGTACGATGAGAGGACACCCAGCTCCAAATTTCTCGCTGCAACCAACCATTGGTACAATGAGAGGACACCCAGCTCTGAATGCCTCACTGCAGTCGTCCATTGGTACGATGAACCAAGCTCCAAATGCCTCACTGCAGCCATCCGTTGGTACGATGACAGGACACCCAACTCCGAATGCCTCACTACAGCACCCCATTGGTATGATGATAAGACACCCAACATCAAATGCCCCACTGCAGCCATCCGTTGGTACAATGACAGGTCAAAATCAAGTCTTCTTCCAACAACAGAAGCCAACTTAATCTGTCATCGTTATCAAAGACTCATGTTTTTTTTCTACTTTACTAAAAACTTGTAATATATTATTGGATTTATGGGGAGTCCGTGCATATCGATCGAATGCACTACTTAATTAAGTGAGACCAATGCATACTTGCTGTCCAAAAGCATAGATTTAAGAAGGCGTATGTATATTAGTTCATTGATATGCGTAGCTTAATCAAGTCAGACCAAAAGCACAGTTCTTGTCCAAAAGCATAGTTGCTTGCATCTCACCGACCTCACACGGACAAAAATAGCATTTGGTTCAGAAATTAGAAGAACAACGGTCATATACTTGAGTAATTGGACGACATACCTTCAACCACGGCAAGTCTTCGCAGCCATGTTATGGTACGTGCTGGACGAAGCTCAGTAGCTGGGGCGCGACAAACGCAACAAACAGGGCCACGAAGGTGACCGCCAAGAAGGAACGGCGCGCAGCTCGCCGACGAGCGCCGTGCCCGGCGACAGGAGGCTGCAACCTCAGGAACGGCGCGCAGATCGACAACGAGCGAAGCGCCGGGCGACGGAGGCTGCGGCCTCAGGAACAGCACGCAGCCGCCGAGCGCCGCGCCGGGCGACGGAGGCTGCGGCCTCAGGAACGGCCGCGCAGCTCGCCTACGAGCGCCGCGCGGGGCGAGGGACGTCGTGGCCGCAGGGTTGGTGCGCAGTTCGCTCACGAGCGCCGCGATGGGACGAGCACGGAGCAAACCCTCCCGCTCCGACAAGCAAGCAGATCAACATCGCGGTGTTCGCCGGCCGTGGAAGAGCTACTGCTTTGCCTGTGGGGAAAGTGAGTGGATAAGAGAGACGAAACGAGCGGCTGGTCTTTTCCTGCGTTTAATTAAGAGACACGGCCGACTGGTTTTGTTTAATTGCTGGGGTTTTTAATAAAAAGAAGGGCAGCAGCATGCGATCGTTGGATGAGCGCCACGTACCACGGAGCACGGATGGGAGCATTTTCACGGAGCAGGCAAGCCTCGCCCAATTTAGACTAGGTTGCTTAGTGTTTCTGCCGGCCATGGATGCTGCTCCTGTGACGTTCATGGCTGCTGTTTTTTTTTTCGAACGTTGGCAGGAGGACTACCAAATTCATTGATCAGAAGAAGAGAACAAGAACACCTCCAAAGAAGGAAAGCACCGCAAAACGTTCATGGCTGCTGTGAATAAAGTGTCTCCTCATCCTTCTCTGGCATGGTGCTTTCATCTATTGTCGACGGTGGATCAGGTATGTTTGGTGGTCAAGCTTGGTCGATACAACGGCGATAGCAATTTTGTGGAGGCCCTTTGTGCTTCAATCCTGCCGTCCTGGTGACGTGTGCTGCAATGTCATGGAGTGGATTGGTGGCTATGTTCCGGATGCAGCGGGGTTGATGGTGCTTTGAGCTAGTTTGGATTGTGTCCACAGCTGCATGCCTGGGCAAACATGCTGCCTGGCGTGGACGTGTGCATGAGGTATTTTGCTGCCTGGTCAGGCAGCCTGGCCTAGTAGGTGTTTGCTTCTTGGCCTGGCCTGGGGCTGCTGTTAGAATTAAAAAATCATTTCGTGGGGCCATCTACAGGCTTGACCAGTAGCTTTTTCTGTACTTATCGTCCCAGGCAGCCCCCAGGCATTTGAAATCCCACGCCTGGACCAGGTTAACACACTTTGCCTGGCTTCTCTATCAGGCTAACCACCTCCAAGCAATTCCAGGCCAGGCCAGCCCAGGCACTTTGAGGACAACAACCAAACAGCTAGAGGAAATTCCCAGGCACGCTCCAGGCCAGGCAAAAACACACCAGGACACGAACCAAACTAGCCCTTTCTCTTTCGAGTGCGGCGGTGGTGACTTGATCTGGAAAACAACCGGTTCAACACATGTTAGGCAGGTGCGGTAAGGTGACTTTGAGTCTTCTCTCCGACGTTGTCAGATGAGTTCGGTCGAGCACCGGGTAGAACAGCGCGGGGATGATCCCCGGTCAACGCGCCACAAGGTCTCAGGTCGCATGGCGGCTTGCTTCATCAACTGCCAACGCAGCTTTGTCTGCTATGGCGTTTCTTCTGTCGTGGGCATGTTGTTGTCTCCCTTCTCACCGGCAAAGCTCTTGCGTAAGGCGATGACTGTTGGTGGTTTTGCTTTTTGTCCCTAAAGGGCTTCATTGCTTTTCTTGTGGGGTCCTTTTTGCAAAGTATTGTACCAGTTGTGTTATGAGTGCCTCTAGATGGTGGCTACGTGTGGGTATGTAACTCTGCTTATGAATAAATGCATGTGGCTTACCTAAAAAAAGAAAAGGATGACCTATTGTTGTTGAGTTGAGCGGAAGGGTTGTGGTGCCGATTTGTTGGACCCTGAAAAGATGATGTGTCGATTCGGTTTGCCAAGTCTCGCCCGAATTTGGGGATTTAACTCTCTTTTTAGGGGAGAACTGAGATTTAACTCGGTCTCGCCTCTGGCGGGAGGCAGATGGGACGGCCCAATATGAATCCTAGGGAAGCGGCTTTCCGTGTGGTATTCATTCCTCTTTTTTCTGTAGTGGTTTTGACATTTTTTTCATGTGGTCTTTTTCTGTTTGTTTCTGTGTTTCTTTTGTCGTTCTTTTCTAGTTTCCTATGTTTCTCGATTGGTTTTCTTTGGGTCTTTTATGTTGGAAATATGCCCAAGAGGCAATAATAAAATGATTATTATATTTCCTTGTTCATGATAATTGTGTATTATTCATGCTATAATTATATTATCCAGAAATCGTAATACATGTGTGAATACATAGACCACAATGTGTCCCTAGTGAGCCTCTAGTTGACTAGCTCGTTGATCAACAAATAGTCATGGTTTCCTGGCTATAGACATGGGGATGTCATTGATAACGGGATCACATCATTAGGAGAATGATGTGATGGACAAGACCCAATCCTAAGCTTAGCTCAAAGATCGTGTAGTTTGTTTGCTGTAGCTTTTCTGAGTGTCAAGTATCATTTCCTTAGACCATGAGATTATGCAACTCCCGAATACCGTAGGAGTGCCTTGGGTGTGCCAAACGTCACAACGTAACTGGGTGACTATAAAGTTACATTACAGGTATCTCCGAAAGTGTCTGTTGGGTTGGCACGAATCGAGACTGGGATTTGTCACTCCGTATGACGGAGAGGTATCTCTGGGCCCACTCGGTAATGCATCATCACAATGAGCTCAAAGTGATCAGGTGGTTGATCATGGGATCATGCATTATGGTACGAGTAAAGTGACTTGGCGGTAACGAGACTGAACGAGGTATTGGCATACCGACGATCGAGTCTCGGGCAAGTAACGTACCGATTAACAAAGGGAATTGTATACGGATTGATTGAATCCGCGACATCGTGGTTCATCCGATGAGATCATCGTGGAGCATGTGGGAACCAACATGGGTATCCAGATACCGCTGTAGGTTATTGACCAGAGAGGCTTCTCGGTCATGTCTGCATGTCTCCCGAACCCGTAGGGTCTACACACTTAAGGTTCGGTGACGCTAGGGTTGTAGAGATATGAGTATGCGGTAACCCGAAAGTTTTTTGGAGTCCCGGATGAGATCCCGGATGTCACGAGGAGTTCCGAAATGGTCCGGAGGTGAAGAATTATATATAGGAAGTGCAGTTTCGGCCATCGGGAGAGTTTCGGGGGTCACCGGTATTGTACCGGGACCACCGGAAGGGTCCCGGAGGTCCACCGGGAGGGGCCACCCATCCCGGAGGGCCCCATGGGCTGAAGTGGGGAGGGGAACCAGCCCCTGGTGGGCTGGTGCGCCCCCCCTTGGGCCCCCCCATGCGCCTAGGGTTGGGAACCCTAGGGGAGGGGGCGCCTCCACTTGCCTTGGGGGGTACTCCACCCCCTTGGCCGCCGCCCCCCCTAGGAGATCCCATCTCCTAGGGCCGGCGCACCCCCCTAGGGGGCCTATATAAATGGGGGGAGGGAGGGCAGCTACACCTCAAGTCTTGGCGCCTCCCTCTCCCCTGCTACACCTCTCCCTCTCGCAGAAGCTCGGCGAAGCCCTGCTACGATCACTGCTGCATCCACCACCACGCCGTCGTGCTGCTGGATCTTCATCAACCTCTCCCTTCCCCTTGCTGGATCAAGAAGGAGGAGATGTCATCCGCTCCATACATGTGTTGAACGCGAAGGTGCTGTCCGTTCGGCACTTGGTCATCGGTGATTTGGATCACGGCGAGTACGACTCCATCATCCTCGTTCTCTTCAACGCTTCCGCTCGCGATCTACAAGGGTATGTAGATGCACTCCCCTCTCATTGCTAGTTGACTCCATAGATTGATCTTGGTGAAACGTAGGAAATTTTTTTGTTTTCTGCAACGTTCCCCAACAGTGGCATCATGAGCTAGGTCTGCGTAGTTACTATGCACGAGTAGAACACAAAGTAGTTGTGGGCGTCGATATTGTCAATTTGCTTGCCGATACTAGTCTTATCTTGATTCAGCGGCATCGTGGGATGAAGCGGCCCGGACCAACCTTACACGTACGCTTACGTGAGAGCGGTTCCACCGACTGACATGCACTAGTTGCATAAGGTGGCTGGCGGGTGTCTGTCTCTCCCACTTTAGTCGGATCGGATTCGATCAACAGGGTCCTTATGAAGGGTAAATAGAAATTGGCAATTCACGTTGTGGTTTTGGCATAGGTCAGAAAATGTTCTTGCTAGAACCCTATTGCAGCCACGTAAAACTTGCAACAAAAATTAGAGGACGTCTAACTTGTTTTTTGCAGCAAGTGTCATGTGATGTGATATGGCCAAAGTTGTGATGAATGATGAATGACATATATGTGATGTATGAGATCATGTTCTTGTAATAGGAATCATGACTTTCATGTCGATGAGTATGACAACTGGCAGGAGCCATAGGAGTTGTCTTTATTTTTTGTATGACCTGCGTGTCATTGAGAAACGCCATGTAAATTACTTTACTTTATTGCTAAACGTGTTAGCCATAGTAGTAGAAGTAATAGTTGGCGAGCAACCTCACGGAGACACGACGATGGAGATCATGGTGTCATGCCGGTGACAAGATGATCATGGAGCCCCAAGATGGAGATCAAAGGAGCTATATGATATTGGCCATATCATGTCACTATTATTTGATTGCATGTGATGTTTATCATGTTTTTGCATCTTGTTTACTTAGAACGACGGTAGTAAATAAGATGATCCCTCATAATAATTTCAAGAAAGTGTTCCCCCTAACTATGCGCCGTTGCCACAGTTCGTTGTTTCGAAGCACCACGTGATGATCGGGTGTGATAGATTCCAACGTTCACATACAACGGGTGTAAGACAGATTTACACATGCAAACACTTAGGTTGACTTGACAAGCCTAGCATGTACAGACATGGCCTCGGAACACAGAAGACTGAAAGGTCGAGCATGAGTCGTATAGAAGATACGATCAACATGAAGATGTTCACCGATGTTGACTAGTCCGTCTCACGTGATGATCGGACACGGCCTAGTTAACTCGGATCATGTTATACTTAGATGACTAGAGGGATTTCTATCTGAGTGGGAGTTCATTGAATAATTTGATTAGATGAACTTAATTATCATGAACTTAGTCTAAAATCTTTACAATATGTCTTGTAGATCAAATGGCCAACGTTGTCCTCAACTTCAACGAGTTCCTAGAGAAAACCAAGCTAAAAGACGATGGCAGCAACTATACGGACTGGGTCCGGAACCTGAGGATCATCCTCATAGCTGCCAAGAAAGATTATGTCCTACGAGCACTGCTAGGTGAAGCACCTGCTTTCCCTGCAGAACAACACGTTATGAACGCTTGGCAGACACGTGCTGATGATTAATACCTCGTTCAGTGCGGCATGCTTTACAGCTTAGAACCGGGGCTCCAAAAGTGTTTTGAGAGACACGGAGCATATGAGATGTTCGAAGAGCTGAAAATGGTTTTTCAAGCTCATGCCCGGGTCGAGAGATATGAAGTCTCCGACAAGTTCTTCAGCTGTAAGATGGAGGAAAATAGTTCTGTTAGCGAGCACATACTCAAAATGTCTGGGTTGCAAAACCGCTTGACTCAGCTGGGAGTTAATCTCCCGGATGACGCGGTCATTGACAAAATCCTTCAGTCGCTTCCACCGAGCTACAAGAGCTTTGTCATGAACTTCAATATGTAGGGGATGGAAAAGACCATTCCTGAAGTATTTACAATGCTGAAATCAGCAGAGGTAGAAGTCAAAAAGGAACATCAAGTGTTGATGGTGAATAAAACCACTAAGTTCAAGAAAGGCAAGGGTAAGAAGAACTTCAAGAAGGACGGCAAGGGAGTTGCCGCGCCCGGTAAGCAAGCTACCGGGAAGAAGCCAAAGAATGGACCCAAGCCCGAGACTGAGTGCTTTTATTGCAAGGGAAGTGGTCACTGGAAGCGGAACTGCCCCAAATACTTAGCGGACAAGAAGGCCGGCACCATGAAAGGTATATGTGATATACATGTAATTGATGTGTACCTTACCAGTACTCGTAGTAGCTCCTGGGTATTTGACACCGGTGCAGCTGCTCACATTTGTAACTCAAAGCAGGAGCTGCGGAATAAGTGGAGACTGGTGAAGGACGAGGTGACGATGCGCGTCGGGAATGGTTCCAAGGTCGATGTGATCGCCGTCGGCACGCTACCTCTACATTTACCTACGGGATTAGTTTTAAACCTCAATAATTGTTATTTAGTGCCAGCTTTGAGCATGAACATTGTATTAGGATCTCGTTTAATTCGAGATGGCTACTCATTTAAATCTGAGAGTAATGGTTGTTCTATTTATATGAGAGATATGTTTTATGGTCATGCCCCGATGGTGAATGGTTTATTCTTAATGAATCTCGAGCGTAATGCTACACATATTCATAGTGTGAATACCAAAAGATGTAAGGTTGATAATGATAGTCCCACATACTTGTGGCACTGCCGCCTTGGTCACGTAGGTGTTAAACGCATGAAGAAGCTCCATGCAGATGGACTTTTAGAGTCTCTTGATTACGAATCATTTGACACGTGGGAACCATGCCTCATGGGTAAAATGACCAAGACTCCGTTCTCAGGAACAATGAGCAAGCAACCAACTTATTGGAAATCATACATACTGATGTGTGCGGTCCAATGAGTGTTGAGGCTCGCGGTGGCTATCGTTATGTTCTCACCCTCACTGATGACTTGAGTAGATATGGGTATGTCTATTTAATGAAACACAAGTCTGAGACCTTTGAAAAGTTCAAGGAATTTCAGAGTGAGGTTGAGAATCAACATGACAGGAAAATCAAGTTCTTGCGATCAGATCGTGGGGGAGAATACTTGAGTCACGAATTTTGCACACACTTAAGAAAATGTGGAATAGTTTCACAACTCACGCCGCCGGGAACACCTCAGCGTAATGGTGTGTCCGAACGTCGTAATCGCACTCTATTAGATATGGTGCGATCTATGATGTCTCTTATCGATTTACCGCTATCATTTTGGGGCTATGCTTTAGAGACTGCCGCATGCACTTTAAATAGGGCTCCGTCAAAATCCGTAGAGACGACACCCTATGAATTATGGTTTGGGAAGAAACCTAAGCTGTCGTTTCTAAAAGTTTGGGGATGCGATGCTTATGTCAAGAAACTTCAACCTGAAAAGCTCGAACCGAAGTCGGAAAAATGCGTCTTCATAGGATACCCTAAAGAAACTATTGGGTATACCTTCTACCTCAGATCCGAAGGCAAGATCTTTGTTGCCAAGAATGGATCCTTTCTAGAGAAAGAGTTTCTCTCGAAGGAAGTAAGTGGGAGGGAAGTAGAACTCTATGAAGTATGACCTCTTGAACCGGAAAATGGTGCAACACAGGAAAATGTTCCTAAGGTGTCTGCACCGACTAGAGAGGAAGTTAATGATGATGATCATGAAACTTCAGATCAAGTTGCTACTGAACTTCGTAGGTCCACAAGGACACGTTCCGCACGAGAGTGGTACGGCAACCCTGTCTTGGAAATCATGTTGTTAGACAACGGTGAACCTTCAAACTATGAAGAAGCGATGGCGGGCCTAGATTCCGACAAATGGCTGGAAGCCATGAAATCCGAGAAAGGATCCATGTATGAAAACGAAGTATGGACTTTGACTGACTTGCCCGTTGATCGGCGAGCCATAGAAAATAAATGGATCTTTAAGAAGAAGACAGACGCGGATGGTAATGTGACCATCTATAAAGCTCGGCTTGTCGCTAAGGGTTATCGACAAGTTCAAGGGGTTGACTATGATGAGACTTTCTCACCCATAGCGAAGCTGAAGTCCGTCCGAATCATGTTAGCAATTTCCGCATTCTATGATTATGAGATATGGCAAATGGACGTCAAAACGGCATTCCTTAATGGTTTCCTTAAGGAAGAATTGTATATGATGTAGCCGGAAGGTTTTGTCGATCCTAAGAATGCTGACAAGGTGTGCAAGCTCCAACGCTCGATTTATGGGCTGGTGCAAGCATCTCGGAGTTGGAACATTCGCTTTGATGAGATGATCAAAGCGTTTGGGTTTATGCAGACTTATGGAGAAGCCTGCGTTTACAAGAAAGTGAGTGGGAGCTCTGTAGCATTTCTCATATTATATGTACATGACATACTTTTGATGGGAAATGATATAGAACTTTTGGACAGCATTAAGGCCTACTTGAATAAGAGTTTTTCAATGAAGGACCTTGGAGAAGCTGCTTATATATTAGGCATCAAGATCTATAGAGATAGATCAAGACGCCTCATAGGTCTTTCACAAAGAACATACCTTGATAAGATATTGAAGAAGTTCAATATGGATCAGTATAAGAAGGGGTTCTTGCCTGTGTTGCAAGGTGTGAAATTGAGCTCAGCTCAATGTCCGACCACGGCACAAGATATAGAAGAGATGAGTGTCATCCCCTATGCCTCAGCCATAGGGTCTATTATGTATGCCATGCTATGTACCAGACCTGATGTAAACCTTGCCGTAAGTTTGGTAGGAAGGTACCAAAGCAATCCCGGCAAGGAACACTGGACAGCGGTGAAGAATATCCTGAAGTACCTGAAAAGGACTAAGGACATGTTTGTCGTTTATGGAGGTGACGAAGAGCTCGTCTTAAAGGGTTACGTCGATGCTAGCTTCGACACAGATCTGGATGACTCTAAGTCACAAACCGGATACGTGTATATTTTGAATGGTGGGGCAGTAAGCTGGTGCAGTTGCAAGCAAAGCGTTGTGGCGGGATCTACATGTGAAGCGGAGTACATGGCAGCATCGGAGGCAGCACACGAAGCAGTCTGGGTGAAGGAGTTCATTACCGACCTAGGAGTCATACCCAATGCATCGGGCCCGATGACTCTCTTCTGTGACAACACTGGAGCTATTGCCCTTGCCAAGGAGACCAGGTTTCACAGGAAGACCAGGCATATCAAGCGTCGCTTCAACTCCATTCGTGAAAGTGTTCAAAATGGGGACATAGAGATTTGTAAAGTACATACGAACCTGTATGTAGCAGATCCGCTGACTAAACCTCTCCCTAGAGCAAAACATGATCAACACCAAAATTCCATGGGTGTTCGATTCATCAAAATGTAACTAGATGATTGACTCTAGTGCAAGTGGGAGACTGTTGGAAATATGCCCTAGAGGAAATAATAAAATGATTATTATATTTCCTTTTTCATGATAATTGTCTATTATTCATGCTATAATTATATTATCCGGAAATCGTAATACATGTGTGAATACATAGACCACAATGTGTCCCTAGTGAGCCTCTAGTTGACTAGCTCGTTGATCAACAGATAGTCATGGTTTCCTGGCTATAGACATGGGGATGTCATTGATAATGGGATCACATCATTAGGAGAATGATGTGATGGACAAGACCCAATCCTAAGCTTAGCTCAAAGAACGTGTAGTTCGTTTGCTGTAGCTTTTCTGAGTGTCAAGTATCATTTCCTTAGACCATGAGATTGTGCAACTCCCGGATACCGTAGGAGTGCCTTGGGTGTGCCAAACATCACAACATAACTGGGTGACTATAAAGGTACATTACAGCTATCTCCGAAAGTGTCTGTTGGGTTGGCACGAATCGAGACTGGGATTTGTCACTCCATATGACGGAGAGGTATCTCTGGGCCCACTCGGTAATGCATCATCACAATGAGCTCAAAGTGATCAAGTGGTTGATCACGGGACCATGCAGTACGGTACGAGTAAAGTGACTTGCCGGTAACGAGACTAAACGAGGTATTGGGATACCGATGATCGAGTCTCGGGCAAGTAACGTACCGATTGACAAAGGGAATTGTATACGTATTGATTGAATCCTCGACGTCGTGGTTCATCCGATGAGATCATCGTGGAGCATGTGGGAACCAACATGGGTATCCAGATCCCGCTGTTGGTTATTGACCGGAGAGGCTTCCCGGTCATGTCTGCATGTCTCCCGAACCCGTAGGGTCTACACACTTAAGGTTCGGTGATGCTAGGGATGTAGAGATATGAGTATGCAGTAACCCGAAATTTGTTCGGAGTCCCGGATGAGATCCCGGACGTCACGAGGAGTTCCGGAATGGTCCGGAGGTGAAGAATTATATATAGGAAGTGCAGTTTCGGCCATCGGGAGAGTTTCGGGGGTCACCGGTATTGTACCGGGACCACCGGAAGGGTCCTGGGGTCCACCGGTGGGGCCACTCATCCCGGAGGGCCCCATGGGCTGAAGTGGGGAGGGGAACCAGCCCCTGGTGGCTGGTGCGCCCCCCCTAGGGGCCCCCATGCGCCTAGGGTTGGGAACCCTAGGGGAGGGGGCGCCTCCACTTGCCTTGGGGGGTACTCCACCCCCTTGGCTGCCGCCCCCCTAGGAGATCCCATCTCCTAGGGCCGGCGCACCCCCCTAGGGGGCCTATATAAAGGGGGGGAGGGAGGGTAGCTACACCTCAAGTCTTGGCGCCTTCCTCTCCCCTGCTACACCGCTCCCTCTCGCAGAAGCTCGGCGAAGCCCTGCTGCGATCACTGCTGCATCCACCACCACGCCGTCGTGCTGCTGGATCTTCATCAACCTCTCCTTTCCCCTTGCTGGATCAAGAAGGAGGAGACAACATCCGCTCCGTACGTGTGTTGAATGTGGAGGTGCATTCCGTTCGGCACTTGGTCATTGGTGATTTGGATCACGGCGAGTACGACTCCATCATCCCCGTTCTCTTGAACACTTCCGCTCGCGATCTACATGGGTATGTAGATGCACTCTCCTCTCGTTGCTAGTTGACTCCATAGATTGATCTTGGTGAAACGTAGGAAATTTTTTTGTTTTCTGCAATGTTCCCCAACAGATCATACCTAGATATTCTCATAACTATGCTCAATTCTGTCAATTCCTCAACAGTAATTTGTTCACCCACCGTAGAATACTTTTGCTCTTGAAAGAAGCCACTAGTGAAACCTATGGCCCCCGGGTCTCTTTCTCATCATATCAATCTCCATCACTTTATTATTGCTTTGCTTTTACTTTGCTTTTACTTTATTTACTTTGCATCTCTATATCAAAAATACCAAAAATATTATTTATCATCTCTATCCGATCTCACTTTCGTAAGTGACATGAAGGGATTGACAACCCCTAAGCGCATTGGTTGCATTGAGATATTGTTTGTGTGTAGGTACGAGGGACTCGAGCGTAGCCTCCTACTGGATTGATACATTGGTTCTTAAAAACCGAGGGAAATACTTATGCTACTTTGCTGCATCATCCCTTCCTCTTCGGAGAAATCCAACGCAGTGTCCAAGAGGTAGCAAGGATCATATGCTTCTATATATTGCAACAATGTCAAGTTTCCTCTCTATGTGTTGAAAATCTTGAAGCTATGCTTGTTTTGCCTTCCTATGCTAGATGATTCTTGCTCCAATAAGTTGTTTGTTCACAAAATCCCTATGCATAGGAAGTGGGTTAGACTTAAATGTGTTAGTCATATGCTTCATGATGCTCCCATTATGTTTCAATTCCTATCTTTTATGTGAGCATCACTGAAATGATCATGCCTAGCTTGAAAGGCATTAAAGAAAAGCGCTTGTTGGGAGACAACCCAATATGTATCCTTACTGTTTTTGTGTGTTCACTTGATTAGTATACTGTATTAACCATGTTTTATTGCTTTAGTTTCAATAAAGTGCCAACTAAAGCCTTTATGATTAGTTTGGGTGATAGTTGTTTGATCATGATGAAAAAAGACAGAAACTTTGCGCTCACGGAATCATTTCTTATTTCTATCCAGATAGTGCTATTGAGTTTAGTCTTTTTGATGCTGATTGATATACAAATTTCCTTAATTTTCATAATTTTCTCAGAATTTGTGGAGGTGCATAGATATGGTTATCATTCAGATCATTATAGACTGTTCTGTTCTTGACAGATTCTGTTTTTGATGCATAGTTTGCTTGTTTTAGCGTTTCCATTGATTATATTAAGTAATATAAATTTTGGAAATGATACGATACAGCAGGCATTGTGTGAGAACAATTATGGATCTTATCTTTGACAGTACTTAAGTGATTGATTTGCTCTTTATCATACTAACCCATCTCACGAAATTCCATTAAGTTTTGTGTTGTGAAGTTTTCAAGTTTTGGGTAGAGTTTAGATGCACTATGGAATAAGGAGTGGCAAGAGCCTAAGATTAGGGATGCACAAGGCACCCCGAAGTAATATTCAAGGATAACCAAGATTCTAAGCTTGGGGATGCCCCGGAAGGCATCCCCTCTTTCGTCTTCAATCCACCGGTAAATGTACTTGAGGCTATGTTTTTATTCACCACATGATATGTCTTTTGCTTGGAGCGTCATTTTCTTTTGTTAGGATTTGCTTGCTGCTATTTATATTAATGTTATTTATCTTTTATTTCAATAAAAATGTCAAGGATAGCCTTTACCATGCTTAATTTGCAAGTATAGGAGTTGTTGTTCCAAAACAGATAGTTTGCTTGTAGTGCAAAAATTCCCTAGAACATTCAGTATGTCAAAATGACATGAAATTTGGACACAGTATGCTCTTATAAATTATCTACAGCGCGGAATTTTTTTTCATATTTTTTGGAGTTAATTAGGTATGGATCTTGCTGCATTCTTTACAGATTGTTCTGTTTAGGCAGATTGCTGTTATGTTTGCATTGCTTGCATATGTTTGCTTGTTTAATGATTCCATTTGGGGATGGGAGTTTTAAATATGCAGACGCATTTATTATGCAATGTGAAATACTCCCTCCTTCCATCTATATAGGGCCTAATGCGTTTTTCGAGGTTAACTTTGACCAAATGTTAGAGCAATAATATATGACATGCAACTTACACAAAGCATATCGTCAAATTCATATGTGAAAGGAGCTTTCAATGATATAATTTTCACATTATGCATGTCATGTACTATTAATCTTGTCAATAGTCAAAGACGTTCTTGAAAATTGCATTAGGCCCTATATAGATGGAAGGAGGGAGTAATAATTTTAGTAATTTGCTATAGTAGAGGCTATAAAGTTTTGCATTGATTTATACTAACCTATCTCACGAGTTTTTGTTGAGTTTTGCGTGGATGAAGTTTTAAGATTTCGGAAATCATGATATGAGAGGAATTAAGCAGACACAAAAGCTCAAGCTTCGGGATGCTCAAGGCATCCCTAATTCATATTTCAAGAAGTCTCAAGCATCTAAGCTTGGGGATGCCCCGACAGGCATCCCACCTTTCTTCTTCAACAATTATCGATTAGTATCGGTTGAGCCTAAGTTTTTGCTTCTTCACATGATTCGTGCTATCCTTGGAGTGTCACTTTTTTTGCTGTACTTAAGATATGATTTTTTTTAGATGGGAGAGTCTTCTCATAGTTACATAATTATTCAACTACTCATTGAGCTTCACTTATATCTTTGGGAGTAGTTTGTCCTTTTCTCTAATGCTTCACTTATATTATTTTGAGAGTCCTAAACAACATGGTAATTTTCTTAGGTAATGAATCTAGTCCTAATATCATGGGCATCCAAGAGGGATATAATAAAAACTTTCATATAAAGTGCATTGAATACTATGAGAAGGTTGATTCCTTGCATATTGTTTTCAGATATAAGGATGGTGATATTAGAGTCATGCTAGTGAGTAATTGTGGATTGGTAGAAATACTTGTGTTGAAGTTTGTGATTCCCGTAGCATGCACGTATGGGGAACCATTATGTGACAAGGTCAGAGCATGATTTATTTATTGATTTTCATCCTTTTTGTGGAGGTCGGGATCGCGCGATGGTTAACTCCTACCAACCCTTCCCCTAGGAGCATGCGTCTAATACTTTGCTTCGATAGCTAATAAACTTTTGCAATAAGTATGTGAGTTCTTTATGACTAATGTTAGTCTTTCTAGTACCGCGCAACTTTCGTCGGTGCATACACCCACCATATATCATTCCTCAAAACAGCCACCATAGCTACCCATCATGGCATTTCCATAGCCAATCCGACATATATTGCCATGCAACTTGTTGGGGATCGTAGCAGAAATTTAAAATTTTCTATGCATCACCAAGATCAATCTATGGAGTAATCTAGCAACAAGGGGAAGGGGTGTGCATCTACATCCCCTTGTAGATCGCTAAGAGGAAGCATTGCAAGAACGCGGATGAAGGAGTCGTACTCGTAGCGATTCAGATCACAGTTGATTCTGATCTAAGCGTCGAACAACGGAGCCTCCGCGTTCAACACACGTGCAGCCTGGTGACATCTCCTACGCCTTGATCCAGCAAGGGGAGAAGGAGAGGTTGGGGAAGACTCCGTCCAGCAGAAGCACGACGGCGTGGTGGTGGTGGAGGAGCGCGGAACTCCAGCAGGGCTTCGCCAAGCACTACGAGAGAAGAGGAGGGAGAGAGGTAGGGCTGCGCCAAGAGGGAGATGATCAAGCGTATGCTGCAGCCCCCAATACCTCAAGTATATATAGGGGAAGGGGAGGGGCTTCCCCCATCTAGGGTTCCCTCCCTAGGGGTGGCGGCAGCCCCAAAACCCATCTAGGGTTGCAGCCAAGGGGGGAGAGAGGGGGCGCACCTAGGGTGGGCCTTAAGACCCATGTGGACCTAGGGTTTGCCCCCTCCCACTCTCCCTTGCGCCTTGGGCCTTGGTGGGAGGCGCCCCAGCCCACCTAGGGGTTGGTCCCTTCCCACTATTGGCCCATGTAGGCCTCCGGGGCTGGTGGCCCCACCTGGAGGACCCCCGGACCCCTCCGGTGGTCCCGGTACACTACCGGTGATGCCCGGAACACTTCCAGTGGCCAAAACCATACTTCCTATATATCAATCTTTACCTACGGACCATCCGGAACTCCTCGTGACATCCGGGATCTCATCCGGGACTCCAAACAACATTCGGTAACCGCGTACATACTTTCCCTATAACCCTAGTGTCATCGAACCTTAAGTGTGTAGACCCTACGGGTTCGGGAGTCATGCAGACATGGCCGAGACAACTCTCCGGTCAATAACCAACAGCGGGATCTGGATACCCATGTTGGCTCCAACATGTTCCACGATGATCTCATCGGATGAATCACAATGTCGAGGATTCAATCAATCCCGTATTCAATTCCCTTTGTCCAGCGGTATTGTACTTGCCCGAGATTCGACCGTCGGTATCCCGATACCTTGTTCAATCTCATTACTGGCAAGTCTCTTTACTCATTCCGTAACACATCATCCCGTGATCAACTCCTTGGTCACATTGTGCACATTGTGATGATGTCCTACCGAGTGGGCCCAGAGATACCTCTCCGTTACACGGAGTGACAAATCCCAGTCCCGATTCGTGCCAACCCAACAGACACTTTCGGAGATACCTGTAGTGAACCTTTATAGCCACCCAGTTACGTTGTGACGTTTGGCACACACAAAGCACTCCTACGGTATCCGGGAGTTGCACAATCTCATGGTCTAAGGAAATGATACTTGACATTAGAAAAGCTTTAGCAAACGAACTACGCGATCTTGTGCTAGGCTTAGGATTGGGTCTTGTCCATCACATCATTCTCGTAATGATGTGATCCTGTTATCAACGACATCCAATGTCCATGGTTAGGAAACCGTAACCATCTATTGATCAATGAGCTAGTCAACTAGAGGCTTACTAGAGACATGGTGTTGTTATGTATACACACATGTATCTGAGTTTCCTATCAATACAATTCTAGCATGGATAATAAACGATTATCATGAACAATGAAATATAATAATAATAACTAATTTATTATTGCCTCTAGGGCATATTTCCAACGGTCTCCCACTTGCACTAGAGTCAATAATCTTTTTCACATCGCCATGTGATTAACACTCACAAGTCACATCACCATGTGACCAACATCCAAAGAGTTTACTAGAGTCTATAATCTAGTTCACATCACTATGAGATTAACACTCAATGAGTTCTGGGTTTGATCATGTTATGCTTGTAAGAGAGGTTGTAGTCAACGGGTCTTGCCATATTCAGATCCCTATGTATTTCGCAAAACTTTATATCGTAGATGTTGCTGCCACGTTCCACTTGGAGCTATTCCAAATTGTTGCTCCATTATACGTATCCGGTATCTCTACTCAGAGCTATCCGGATAGGTGTTAAGCTTGCATCGACGTAACTCTTTATGTCGAACTCTTTATCACCTCCATAACCGAGAAACATTTCCTTATTCCTCTAAGGATAATTTTGACCGCTATCTGGTGATCTACTCCTAGATCACCCTTGTACCCTCTTGCCAGACATGTGGCAAGGCACACATCTGGTGCGGTACTCAGTATGGCATACCGTATAGAGCCTATGACAAAAGCATAGGGGACGACCTTCACACCTTACAACTCAGGCAAGAACCCCTTACAACTTCACACCTTACAACTCAGGCAAGAACCCCTTCTTTGACTGATCTATTTTGAACTCCTTCAAAAACATGTCAAGGTGTGCGTTCTTTGAAAGTACCATCAGGCGTCTTGATCTATCTCTATAGATCTTGATGCCCAATATGTAAGCAGCTTTATCTAGGTCTTCCTTTGAAAAACACTCTTCAAACAACCGTTTATGCTTTCCAGAAATTCTACATTATTTCGGATCAACAATATGTCATCCACATATACTTATCAGAAATGTTGTAGTGCTCCCACTTACTTTCTTGTAAATACAAGTTTCTAGCAAACATTGTATAAACCTAAAAGCTTTGATCACTCCATCAAAGCATATATTCCGACTCCGAGATGCTTGCTCTAGTCCATAGAAGGATTGCTGGAGCCAGCATACCTTTTAGCATCCTTAGGATCGATAAAACCTTTTATTGTATCACATACAACTTTTCTTACGAAAACTGGTAAGAAAACTTGTTTTGACATCCATCTGTAAGTTTCATAATCGAAAAATACAACTAATGCTAACATGATTCCGACAGACTTAAGCATCGCTACGGGTGAGAAATTCTCATTGTAGTCAACTCCTTGAACTTGTGAAAAGATTCTTTCCCATAAGTCGACCTTCATAGACGGTAACATTACCGCCCACGTCCGTCTTCTTCTTAAAGATCCATTTATCTCAATGGCTTGCCGATCATCGGGAAATCCACCAAAGTCCATACTTTGTTCTGATATATGGATCCTATCTCGGATTTCATGGCTTCTAACCATTTGTCGGAATACGGGCCCACCATCGCTTCTCCATAGCTCGTAGGTTCATTGTTGTCTAACAACATGATATCTAAGACAGGATTACCGTACCACTCAGGAGTAGTACATATCCTTGTCGACCTACGAGGTTCGATAGCAACTTGATTCGAAGCTTTATGATCACTATCATTAACTTCCTATTCAACAGACGTAGGCTCCACAGAAAACATCTTTCTGTGTTGCATCACTCTCTGGTTGAAATAAAGGTTCGACAACCTCATCAAGTTATATCTTCCTCCCACTCAATTCTTTCGAGAGAAACTCCTTCTCAAGAAAGGACCCGTTCTTAGCGACAAACAATTTTCCCTCGGATCTGAGATAGAAGGTATACCCAACTATCACCTTTGGGTATCCTATGAAGATGTGTTTGTCCGCTTTGGGTTCGAGCTTCTCCGGCTGAAGCCTTAAGCATCGCAGCCCCAAACATTAAGAAATGACAACTTTGGTTTCTTGCCAAACCAATGTTCATACGACGTCGTCTCAATGGACTTAGATGGTGTCCTATCTAAAGTGAATGCAGCTATCTCTAACGCATAACCTCAAAATGAAAATGGTAGATCGGTAAGAGACATCATAGATCGCACCATATCTCATAAGGTTCGATTACGACGTCCGGACACACCATAACCCAGTGGTGTTCCAGGTGGCTTCAACTGTGAAACAATTCCACAATGTCTTAATTGTTTGCCAAACTCATAACTCAGAAAATCCCCTTTTTATCAGATCGTGGGAACATGATCTTCTTGTTATGATGATTCTTAACTTCACTCTGAAATTGCTTGAACTTTTCAAACGTTTCAGACTTGCGCTTCATTAAGTAAATATACCTATATCTAACCAAATCGTCAGTGAAGATGAGAAAATAGCGATATCCACTGCACGCTTCAATTCTCATTGGATCACATGCATCGGTATGTATCATTTCCAACAAGTCACTTGCCCGTTTCATTGTACCTGAAAACGGGGTCTTAGTCATCCTGCCCGTGAGGCATGGCTCGCATGTGTCAAGCGATTCAAAATCAAGTGACTCCAAACATCCATCGACATGGAGTTTCTTCATGCATCTTACGCCAATATGACCTAAGCGGCAGTGCCACAAGAAAGTGGTACTATCATTATTAACTCTACATCTTTTGGCGTGAACATGTGTATTACCACGACCGAGATTCAATGAACCATTCACATAGGGTGCATGACCATGAAAGGTATCATTCATGTAAATAGAATAACCATTATTCTCTAATTTAAATGAATAATCGTATTGCAATGAACATGATCTAATCATATTCATGCTCAACGTAGACACCTGATAACATTTATCTAGGTTCAATACTAATCCCAAAGGCAGATGGAGCGTGCGATGGTGATCTCATCAACTTTGGAAACACTTCCAACACACATCGTCACCTCGCCCTTAGCCAGTCTCCGTTTAGTTCGTAGCTTTTGCTTCAAGTCACCAATAATAGCAACTGAACCGGTATCCAATACCCAGGTACTACCAGGAGTACTAGTGAGGTACACATTAATAACACGTATATACTTTGAAGTTGCCAGCCTTCTAATCTACCATGCATTTGGGGTAATTCTGCTACCAGTGACCGCTCCCCTTACAATAGAAGCACTTAGTCTCGGGTTTGGGTTCAACCTTGGGTTCCTTCACTGGAGCGGCAACTGGTTTGCCATCCATGAAGTTTCCCTTCTAGCCCTTGCCCTTCTTGAAACCAGTGGTCTTGTTAAACCATCAACACTTGATGCTCCTTCTTGATTTCTACCTTTTGCGGTCTTAAGCACCGCGAACAGCTCCGGGATCAACTCCATCCCTTGCATGTCATAGTTCATCACGAAGATCTAGTAGCTTAGTGATAGTGGCTAGAGAACTCTATCAATCACTATCTTATCTGGAAGTTTAACTCCCACTTGATTTAAGTGATTGTAGCACCCAGACATTCTGAGAACATGCTCACTAGCTGAGCTATTCTCCTCCATCTTGTTGGCAAAAGAACTTGTCAGAGGTCTCACACCTCTCAACACGGGCATGAGCCTGAAATCCCAATTTCAGCTCTTGGAACATCTCATATGTTCTATGGCGTTCAAAACGTCATTGGAATCCCAATTCTAAGCCGTAAAGTATGGTGCACTAAACTATCAAGTAGTCAGCATGACGTGTCTGTCAGGTGTTCACAACATCCACAGACGACGTTGTAGGGGTTTGCACATCGAGCGGTGCATCAAAGACGTAAGCCTTCTGTGTAGAAGTGAGGACACTCCTCGGACTATGGACCTAGTCCGCATCATTGCTTACAATATCTTTCAACTTAATATTTCTCTAGGAACGTATTGAAACAGGGAGCTACAATGTGAGCTATTTATCTACAATATATTTGCAAAGACAATTTAGACTATGTTCATGATAATTGAGTTCATCTAATCAAATTATTGAATGAATTCCCACTCAAATAGACATCCCTCTAGTCATCTAAGTGAAACATGATCCGAATCGACTAGGCCGTGTCCGATCATCACGTGAGACGGACTAGTCATCAACGGTGAACATCTCATGTTGATCGTATCTTCTATACGACTCATGTTCGACCTTTCGGTCTTCCGTGTTCCGAGGCCATGTCTGTACATGCTAGGCTCGTCAAGTCAACCAAAGTGTTTCGCATGTGTCCCGAGGCCATGTCTGTACATGCTAGGCTCGTCAACACCCGTTGTATTCAAACGTTAGAATCTATCACACCCGATCATCACGTGGTGCTTCGAAACAACGAACCTTCGCAACAGTGAACAGTTAGGGGGAACACTTTTCTTGAAATTTTAGTGAGGGATAATCTCATTTAAGCTACCGTCGTTCTAATCAAATAAGATGTAAAACATGATAAACATCACATGCAATCAAATAGTGACATGATATGGCCAATATCATTTTGCTCCTTTTGATCTCCATCTTCGGGGCTCCATGATCATCGTTGTCACCGGCATGACACCATGATCTCCATCATCATGATCTCCATCATCATATCTTCTTGAAGTTGTCTCGTCATCTATTACTTCTACTACTATGGCTAACGCTTTAGCAATAAAGTAAAGTAATTACATGACATTTATGTTGACACGCATGTCATAAATAAATTAAGACAACTCCTATGGCTCCTGCCGGTTGTCATACTCATCGACATGCAAGTCGTGATTCCTATTACAAGAACATGATCAATCTCATACATCACATATATCATTCATCACATCCTTTTGGCCATATCACATCACAAGGCATATGCTGCAAAAACAAGTAAGACGTCCTCTAATTGTTGTTGCAAGTTTTTACGTGGCTGCTATAGGTTTCTAGCAAGAACGTTTCTTACCTACGCGAAAACCACAATGTGATATGCCAATTTCTATTTACCCTTCATAAGGACCCTTTTCATCGAAACCGATCCGACTAAAGTGGGAGAGACAGACACCCGCTAGCCACCTTATGCAACTAGTGCATGTCAGTCGGTGGAACCAGTCTCACGTAAGCGTACGTGTAAGGTCGGTCCGGGCCGCTTCATCCCACGATACCGCCGAATAAAGATAAGACTAGTAACGGCAAGTAAATTGACAATATCGAGGCCCACAACTACTTTGTGTTCTACTCGTGCATAGAAACTACACATAGACCTAGCTCATGATGCCACTGTTGGGGATCGTAGCAGAAATTTAAAATTTTCTACGCATCACCAAGATCAATATATGGAGTAATCTAGCAACGAGGGGAAGGGGGGTGCATCTAAACACCCTTGTAGATCGCTAAGCGGAAGCATTGCAAGAACGCGAATGAAGGAGTCGTACTCGTAGCAATTTAGATCGCGGTTGATTCCGATCTAAGCGCCGAACAACGGCGCCTCCGCGTTCAACACACGTGCAGCCCGGTGACGTCTCCTACGCCTTGATCCAGCAAGGGGAGAAGGAGAGGTTGGGGAAGACTCTGTCCAGCAGCAGCACGACGGCATGGTGGTGGAGGAGGAGCGTAGAACTCCAGCAGGGCTTCGCCAAGCACTACGAGAGACGAGGAGGGAGAGAGGTCGGGCTGCGCCAAGAGGGAGATGATCTCGCGTATGTTGCGGCCCCCAATACCTCATGTATATATAGGGGAAGGGGAGGGGCTGCGCCCCCATCTAGGGTTCCCTCCCTAGGGGTGGCGGCAGCCCCAAAACCCATCTAGGGTTGCGTCCAAGGGGGGAGAGAGGGGGGCGCACCTAGGGTGGGCCTTAAGGCCCATGTGGACCTAGGGTTTGCCCCCTCCCACTCTCCCTTGCGCCTTGGGCCTTGGTGGGAGGCGCCCCAGCCCACCTAGGGGTTGGTCCCTTCCCACTATTGGCCCATGTAGGCCTCCGGGGCTGGTGGCCCCACCTGGAGGACCCCCGGACCCCTCCGGTGGTCCCGGTACACTACCGGTGATGCCCGGAACACTTCCGGTGGCCAAAACCATACTTCCTACATATCAATCTTTACCTCCGGACCATTCCGGAACTCCTCGTGACGTCTGGGATCTCATCCGGGACTCCGAACAACATTCCGTAACCACGTACATACTTTCCCTATAACCCTAGCGTCTTCGAACCTTAAGTGTGTAGACCCTACGGGTTCGGGAGTCATACAGACATGGCCGAGACAACTCTCTGGTCAATAACCAACAGCGGGATCTGGATACCCATGTTAGCTCCCACATGTTCCATGATGATCTCATCGGATGAACCACGATGTCAAGGATTCAATCAATCCCGTATTCAATTCCCTTTGTCCAGCGGTATTTTAATTGCCCGAGATTCGATCGTCGGTATCCCGATACCTTGTTCAATCTCGTTACCGGCAAGTCTATTTACTCGTTCCATAACACATCATCCCGGGATCAACTCCTTGGTCACATTGTGCACGTTATGATGATGTCCTACCGAGTGGGCCCAGAGATACCATACACGGAGTGACAAATCCCAGTCGCGATTCGTGCCAACCCAACAAACACTTTCGGAGATACCTGTAGTGAACCTTTATAGCCACCCAGTTACGTTGTGACATTTGGCACACCCAAAGCACTCCTTCGGTATCCGGGAGTTGCACAATCTCATGGTCTAAGGAAATGATACTTGACATTAGAAAAGCTTTAGCAAATGAACTACACGATCTTGTGCTAGGCTTAGGATTGGGTCTTGTCCATCACATCATTCTCCTAATGTGTGATCCCGTTATCAACGACATCCAATGTCCATGGTCAGGAAACCGTAACCATCTATTGATCAACGAGCTAGTCATAGTCAACTAGAGGCTTACTAGGGACATGGTGTTGTTATGTATCCACACATGTATCTGAGTTTCCTATCAATACAATTCTAGCATGGATAATAAACGATTATCATGAAAAATGAAATAAAATAATAATAACTAATTTATTATTGCCTGTAGGGCATATTTCCAACACAACTTCCACCGTTCCATTTATTATGACACACACCATCATTGTCATTTTGCTTTGCATGATCATGTAGTTGACATCGTATTTGTGGCAAAGCCACCGTTCATATCTTTCATACATGTCACTCATGAGTCATTGTACATCCCGGTACACTGCCGGAGGCATTCATATAGAGTCATATAGAGTCATATCTTTTGTTCTAAGGATCGAGATGTAAGTAAATAAAAGTGTCATGATCATCATTATTAGAGCATTGTACCATGTGAGGAAAGGATGGAAGCTATGATTCCCTCACAAGTTGGGATGAGACTCCGGACTTAAAATAAAAATAAAATAAAACAGGTCAAAGAGCCCACCCAAAAAAATGACTGAAAAAATGAAAAAAAGAGAGGCAAAGAGCCCAAACAAAAGAGAGAGAGAGAGAGAGAGAGAGAGAGAGAGAGAAGGGACAATGCTGCTATCCTTTACCACACTTGTGCTTCAAAGTGGCACCATGATCTTCATGATAGAGAGTCTATTGTCACTTGCATATACTAGTGGGAATTTTCATTATAGAACATGGCTTGTATATTCCAACGGTGGGCTTCCTCAAAGTTCCCTAGGTCTTCGTGAGCAAGCGCGTTGGATGCACACCCACTTCGTTTCTTTTTGAGCTTTCATACACTTATAGCTCTAGTGCATTTGTTGCATGGCAATCCCTACTCACTCACATTTATATCTATTGATGGGCATCTCCGTGGCTCACGCTCACGTATTGCGTGAGAGTTGAAATTTTTGAGAAAGTAAAAGTGTGAAAACAATTGCTTGACTAATATCGGGGTTTTGCATGATTTAAATATGTTGTGTGGGGAAGATGGAGCATAGATAGACTATATGATATTGTAGGGATAACTTTCTTTGGCCATGTTATTTTGAGAGGACATGATTGCTTTGTTAGTATGCTTGAAGTATTATTGTTCTTATGTCAATATTAAACTTTTTGTCTTGAATCATATGGATCTGAATATTAATGCCACGATATATTTTAGGTAGCATTCCACATCAAAAGTTCTGTTTTTATCATTTACCTACTCGAGGGCGGACAGGAATTAAGCTTGGGAATGCTTAATACGTCTCCAACGAATCTATATTTTTTTATCGTTCCATGCTACTATATTATCAACTTTGGATGTTTTATATGCATCAATATGCTATTTTATATTATTTATGGGAGTAACCTATTGACCTAGAGCCCAGTGCCAGTTCCAGATTTTCCTTGGTTTTGACCTTTTTCAGAAAGGCATATCAAACGGAGTCTAAACAGAATAAAACTTTCGCTGTGATTTTTTATGGAAAATATCAAAAATACCAGAAAGAAAAGATACCGGAGAGGAGTCCCGAGGAAGCCATGAGCCTGGGAGGCGCGCCCACCCCTCCTGGGCGCACCTAGCGGGCTCGTGACTCCCTCGTGGACCCTCCTGACTTGTTCTCAACGCCATCTGGTCTTTCTGGTCTTATAAATTCCAGAAACTCCAAAAATAAACCCAGATCAGAAGTTCCGCCGCCGCAAGCCTCTGTAGCCACCAAAAACCAATCGGGAGCCCGTTCCGGCACCCTGCCGGAGGGGGAACCTATCTCCGGTGGCCATCTTCATCATCCCGACGATCTCCATGACGAGGAGGGAGTAGTTCTCCCTCGGGGTTAAGGGTATGTATCAGTAGCTATGTGTTTGATCTCTCTCTCTCTCTCTCGTGTTCTTGAGATGTCTTGATCTCGATATACCGCGGGCTTTGCTACTATAGTTGGATCTTATGATGTTCTCCCCCTCTCCCTTCTTGTAATGAATTGAGGTTTCCCTTTGAAGTTATCTTATCGGATTGAGTCTTTATGAAATTAAGAACACTTGATGTATGTCTTGCACGTGTCTATCTGTGGTGACAATGAGATATTCCTGTAAGTACTTGATGTATGTTTTGGTGATCAACTTGCGGGTTTCGTGACCTTGGAAATCTATGCATAGAGGTTGGCACACGTTTTATTCTTGACTCTCCGGTAGAAACTTTGGGGCACTCTTTGAAGTTCTATGTGTTGGTTGAATAGATGATTCTGAGATTGTGTGATGCATATCGTATAATCATGCCCACAGATACTTGAGGTGACAATGGAGTATCTAGGTGACATTAGGGTTTTGGTTGATGTGTGTCTTAAGGTGTTATTCTAGTACGAACTCTGGATAGATCGAACGGAAAGAATAGCTTCGTGTTATTTTACTACGGACTCTTGAATAGATCGATCAGAAAGAATAACTTTGTGATGGTTTCGTACCCGCCAATAATCTCTTCGATTGTTCTCCGGTATTAGTTACTTTGGAGTGACTCTTTGTTGCATGTTGAGGGCTAGTTATATGATCCAATTATGTTATCATTGTTGAGAGAACTTCCACTAATGAAAGTATGAACCCTAGACCTTGTTTCTACGCATTGCAATACTGTCCGTGCTCACTTTTATTATTAGTTACCTTGCTGTTTTTATATTTTTAGATTACAAAAACATATATCTACTATCCATATTGCACTTGTATCATCATCTCTTCGCCGAACTAGTGCACCTATACAATTTATCATTTTATTGGGTGTGTTGGGGACACAAGAGACTCTATATTATTTGGTTGCAGGGTTGCTTGAGAGAGATCATCTTCATACTACGCCTCCCACGGATTGATAAACCTTAGGTCATCCACTATAGGGAAAATTTCTACTGTCCTACAAACCTCTGCACTTGGAGGACCAACAACGTCTACAAGAAGAAGGTTGCGTAGTACACATCAACGCCTCATGCAGATGGAGTGCCAGACCGAGGAGGAGCAGCGCGCTCTGGAGTAGGAGGAGCGGCGCGAGCGGGAGGAGGAGGAGCGTGGCCGTGCCGCAGATGCACAGTCGGTGGAGCCGGTGCAGCAGGTTGACGTGGCCCGGGTATGGGAGGCCCCAATCCCATGGGTTGGCTCGGCGCCAGAGCTCGTCGACCTCACCGGCCCCGGCTCGAACGACGAGGAGGACGCCTAGGGCAGCGTGCGGGACGACTCAGAGTTTTTTTATGTTTAATTAAGGTGTTTTATTGTTATTGTGGACTTTGGCCCGCTGTTGACCGATGTTTTAATGTTTAATTATGTTAAATTTTGTTCTTTTATTTATTTTTTAGCGTGTGTTTACAAATTATGAGTCAGGCCAGCGTTAGGAGCAAGCGCCGACCCAAATCAAAAAGCGGACATGAGCTTCCGCTTGGCCAACCTAAACGGACAAAAATCGGACAACCCACACGTTTGAGACTGCGCGTTGTTGTTGCTCTAAGGTTAGCTATAAGGTGGGCTATAAAAGAACTACTTTTTCACATCTTCTTTCTATATCTTTTTTCATCTATTGTATTGGCCTATGAATCCGGATATAGCTATGCTCTTGCATTAGAGCCTACTCCCCTTCCTTTTTCATGTCTCTCTCCATCATATAAGCAAAAATGCCATGTAAGCGAGCTATATGCCTGCTATTGTATTTGCTCTAACAGTGGCGTGCCATGATCTCTGCACCACCATTTAGTATTGACTGGTGGCGTGGACAACTGTCCACGCCGACATTAATATCGCGCAGTCACGTTTGTAGGCAAGTTGAGTGGCGTTACACCCCAAAGGAAAGAAAAAAAATCCATTTTAAACATTGAACTCATAGAAGTTGGCGAAACGAACCCCAAGTCAAAATCCCTGTGGATTGCTCACTGAACTATGCATTCCGGGTCAAAATCAAGCCATGAGAAATGTCAACCGAGATTTGTCTGGCTGGTTTGCCAGGGCTACGCTGGGCCAGCCCATTTGTTTTGTTTTGTCTGAAAAATTGTCTTTTTTTACACGGGAGCTCAACCCGACGCACGCAGTGACACCGGGCTGAGCCGGCCTATGGTGTACGATCGCGGCCGTACTGTAGTGTAACAATTTGATTGTCGAAAAATATAAAGGTAAACATTTGGGAGCGGTGCGCCGGCCGAATTTTCGACCGGCTCGCACGCCACGCTGGCCTGTGCGCAGTACGCAGTGGCCCCGCGGGATCCGCCTCCTTCCCTATGCGTTTCATCCCCTATCTTCAGCCTTCACGAACGTGGATCCCCTCCCCCCCTTTTCTCCTCCAGGCTGCGACTGGGCCACCACGACCTCCATCGTCGGCGGCCAGGATCCCCTCGCCGGCCGCCATGGCTGCCTGCCGCCATGGTCAGATCCATCCCCTACCTCCAGCCTTCACGCGGGCACATCCCCCCCTTCCCGGCTATGACTGGGCGACCATAATTTCCATCGCCGGCGGCCAGGCGCTCCCTCACCAGCCGCCATGGCTGGATGCACCCGCATATACTAGTGTTGCAACCGTCACCTAGAACAGCTTCAACAGCTGTTGAAAAAAGCTTCAACCATAGACGGAAAAGCTTCAATGGAACTGCACAGCAAGGGGAAGCTGCAACCGCAGTTGGATTTTGTTACTACTGGCGAAGTTTTTTGCTACATCCATCGGGCGGAGCTGCGACCTCGAGACGATGACAACGACGATTTTGCTGCAACCGTAGTAGAATTTTGCTATTACCGCTGAAGATTTTTGCTACATCGATGTAGAAAAGTTTCAACCGTAGATGAAAACAACACCAACCAGGCAATGTGAAAAGGAAAAAGCTATAACCATTGACTAAAAAAGCTTCAACGGTAGAGATTGTTGGAACCGGCATCCAGAATTGTCAGAACAGGCTTCTTCTTCGACGATGACCATGGTGACCAGGGTGACCACGATGCTTTTTTTCTTCTTTTTTTTTTGCAACCGGTATATGTTTTTGCTGCAACCGGTGATTTGTTTTCCTACATCCGTTTCATTTTTTTCTACATTCATTCATGGCCGCGCCGAGTCCCGGGACGACAACGACTTTTCTTTTTGCAACTGTTGTAGTTTTTGCTACACCCGTCGAGGAATTTTGCTACATCCGGTTTTTTCCTTGTGGAGTTGCAAGCTCGACGGCGGCGACGAGGATTTTTTTTGGCAACCGTTGTCTTCATTTGCTACGACCGACATGAAAAAATGCTACAACGAGCATCTCTATTTTTTGCTGGAACAAGTCAATCATTGGTGAGGTAGAGCTGTATCCATGACAAAAAAAAGCTACAATGGCTGGAACCAGCGTCGGGTCAGCCAAAAAACACTGGTAGATTTCCTACCACGGGTCAGCTCGGGGGTCTCCGGCGAGTGCGGGCAGCCAGAACGACGAGCATGGATGGACGGGGCGACGAGCGCGAAGCGGCGCCATTGCCGAGGCGACGAAGCACGGGCGGCGCCCTTGCCGGGGCGATGAGCGATGCGGCGGGCGGCGCCATGGCCGGGGCGACGAGCGCCACAGGCGGCGAGGAAGACGAGGACGGGCGGTGCCAAGGCCGCAAGCGCGGGCTTCGTTGTCACGCATCCATGACGGCCTTGACTAGCTCGCTCCTCTCTCTGTGTGTTGGAGTGGATAAGGTAAAAAATAGAATAGGGGTTAGGATCTGACGGTCCCGTGCAGCCAGATCGGGCGGCTCTGAGCAGACCGGCCGAAACTTCCGGCCGGCGCACCGGCGCCCAGCGCTGCCCAAAGATAAAGCAGCAAGTCCTAGGATTCGAACTATGGGCCTGTAGATCCCAAGGAGAGTTGCTAAACCATTCACCCTAACCAGAAGGGCACCGATAGGCGCCAGCGCGCCGGCCGAACGATTCGGCCGGACGCACCGCAGCCGCCCGATGCATGCACGCATAGCCGTTCGATTGGATCTCGTCTTTCTTCCTGTTGTCTTAAACTTAAGTCAACACGCTTCCCCTGATTAGCCCCCATCCATGATATCTTCGCCGCATGAATAAAAAAGGGCGCCGTTTGCTCGCCTCGAGAAAAGACCGCGTGTCTCCCGCCTGCCCCCGACTGACAGATTGAAGTTCCCCGCTGGCCATGGATGTAACATTCACCCGCGCCGCCCTGGATTGCGGACCCGCTCGCCACCGCCTCAGAACAGGTCTCGCCACCGGTTGCAACAAAAAATCCAGCCACTGTCCATTGCAACTCCCTTGCGTGCTCGTGCTTGCAGCCTCGCCGGCGACGAGCCTGTGCAGCACCGGCACACACGGTTTTAACAACGCCGTACCGAATCAACTCCACGGTGGTAGCTTTTGGTTTGCTGGTTGCAGCAAAATCAGCTCACCCCCTGGTCACCACGGTCACCTTCGAAGGAAGAAGATAAGCCCGTTCCAACTATTTTGCACGCGGGTTCCAGCAAACTCCAAAATGGTTGCAGCAAAAAAAAAGGTATCGCCGTCGTCGACCAACACCGCCGTGCATGCATGTAGCAAAAAAGGTCACCAGTGGTAGCAAAATAGGCTATGGTTGTAGCAAAAACATCGTTGGTCCAGCAGGATGAACTCCGGTGGTAGCATTTTCTGGGTGCTGATTCCAGCAAAACCTCCCACCGGTTCCAGCATCCTTGGTCGCCGGTTGCAACATCCAAGCACCGTTACTCCGGCACCTCCGAGTTCTTAGCACACGTACAGCTCGATGACGATCCCCGGGCTCCGATCCAGCAAAGCGTCAGGGAAGAGTTCCGTCAGCATGACGGCGTGGTGACGATCTTGATGTTCTACCGTCGCAGGGCTTCGCCTAAGCACCGCTACAATATGATCGAGGTGGAATATGGTGGCAGGGGGCACCGCACACGGCTAAGGAACGATCTCAAGGATCAACTTGTGTGTCTAGAGGTGCCCCCCTGCCCCCGTATATAAAGGATCCAAGGGGGAGGGGCTGGCCGGCCAAGGAGGGCGCGCCAGGAGAGTCCTAGTCCCTCTGGGAGTAGGATCCCCCCCCCAATCCTAGTTGGAATAGGATTCCTTAAGGGGGGGAAAGAGAGAGAGGGGGGCCGGCCACCTCTCCTAGTCCTAATAGGACTAGGGGTGGGGGGAGGCGCGCGGCCACCTTGGGCTGCCCCTTTCTCCTTTCCACTAAAGCCCACTAAGGCCCATATAGCTCCCGGGGGGTTCCGGTAACCTCCCGGTACTCCGGTAAAATCCCGATTTCACCCGGAACACATCCGATATACAAACATAGGCTTACAATATATCAATCTTTATGTCTCGACCATTTCGAGACTCCTCGTCATGTCCGTGATCACATCCGGGACTCCTAACTAACTTCGGTACATCAAAATGCATAAACTCATAATAACTGTCATCGTAACGTTAGGCGTGCGGACCCTACGGTTCGAGAATAATGCAGACATGACTGAGACACATCTCCGGTCAATAACCAATAGCGGGACCTGGATGCCCATATTGGCTCCTACATATTCCACGAAGATCTTTATCGGTCAGACCGCATAACAACATACGTTGTTCCCTTTGTCATCGGTATGTTACTTGCCCGAGATTCGATCGTCGGTATCCAATACCTAGTTCAATCTCATTACCGGCAAGTCTCTTTACTCGTTCTGTAATACATCATCCCGCAACTAACTCATTAGTTGCAATGCTTGCAAGGCTTATGTGATGTGCATTACCGAGAGGGCCCAGAGATACCTCTCCGATAATCGGAGTGACAAATCCTACTCTCGAAATACGCCAACCCAACATCTACCATTGGAGACACCTGTAGAGATCCTTTATAATCACCCTTTTACGTTGTGACGTTTGGTAGCACACAAAGTGTTCCTCAGGAAAACGGGAGTTGCATAATCTCATAGTCATAGGAACATGTATAAGTCATGAAGAAAAGCAATAGCAACATACTAAACGATCGGGTGCTAAGCTAATGGAATGGGTCATGTCAATCAGATCATTCAACTAATGATGTGACCTCGTTAATCAAATAACAAATCTTTGTTCATGGTTAGGAAACATAACCATCTTTGATTAACGAGCTAGTCAAGTAGAGGCATACTAGTGACACTCTGTTTGTCTATGTATTCACACATGTATTATGTTTCCGGTTAATACAATTCTAGCATGAATAATAAACATTTATCATGATATAAGGAAATAATTAATAACTTTATTATTGCCTCTAGGGCATATTTCCTTCAGTCTCCCACTTGCACTAGAGTCAATAATCTAGATTACACGGTAATGATTCTAACTCCCATGGAGTCTTGGTGCTGATCATGTTTTGCTCGTGGAAGAGGCTTAGTCAACGGGTCTGCAACATTCAGATCCGTATGTATCTTGCAAATCTCTATGTCTCCCACCTGGACTAGATCCCGGATGGAATTGAAGCGTCTCTTGATGTGCTTGGTCCTTTTGTGAAATCTGGATTCCTTTGCCAAGGCAGTTGCACCAGTATTGTCACGAAAGATTTTCATTGGACCCGATGCACTAGGTATGACACCTAGATCGGATATGAACTCCTTCATCCAGACTCCTTCATTCGCTGCTTCCGAAGCAGCTATGTACTCCGCTTCACATGTAGATCCTGCTACGACGCTTTGTTTAGAACTGCACCAACTGACAGCTCCACCGTTTAATGTAAACACGTATCCGGTTTGCGATTTAGAATCGTCCGGATCAGTGTCAAAGCTTGCATCAACGTAACCTTTTACGGTGAGCTCTTTGTCACCTCCATATACGAGAAACATATCCTTAGTCCTTTTCAGGTATTTCAGGATGTTCTTGACCGCTGTCCAGTGATCCACTCCTGGATTACTTTGGTACCTCCCTGCTAAACTTATAGCAAGGCACACATCAGGTCTGGTACACAGCATTGCATACATGATAGAGCCTATGGCTGAAGCATAGGGAACATCTTTCATTTTCTCTCTATCTTCTGCAGTGGTCGGGCATTGAGTCTGACTCAACTTCACACCTTGTAACACAGGCAAGAACCCTTTCTTTGCTTGATCCATTTTGAACTTCTTCAAAATCTTGTCAAGGTATGTGCTTTGTGAAAGTCCAATTAAGCGTCTTGATCTATCTCTATAGATCTTTATGCCTAATATGTAAGCAGCTTCACCGAGGTCTTTCATTGAAAAACTCTTATTCAAGTATCCCTTTATGCTATCCAGAAATTCTATATCATTTCCTACCAGTAATATGTCATCCACATATAATATCAGAAATGCTACAGAGCTCCCACTCACTTTCTTGTAAATACAGGCTTCTCCGAAAGTCTGTATAAAACCAAATGCTTTGATCACACTATCAAAGCGTTTATTCCAACTCCGAGAGGCTTGCACCAGTCCATAAATGGATCGCTGGAGCTTGCACACTTTGTTAGCTCCCTTTGTATCGACAAAACCTTCCGGTTGCATCATATACAACTCTTCTTCCAGAAATCCATTCAGGAATGCAGTTTTGACATCCATCTGCCAAATTTCATAATCATAAAATGCGGCAATTGCTAACATGATTCTGACAGACTTAAGCATCGCTACGGGTGAGAAGGTCTCATCGTAGTCAACCCCTTGAACTTGTCGAAAACCTTTTGCGACAAGTCGAGCTTTGCAGACAGTAACATTACCATCAGCGTCAGTCTTCTTCTTGAAGATCCATTTATTTTCAATTGCTTGTCGATCATCGGGCAAGTCAACCAAAGTCCATACTTTGTTCTCATACATGGATCCCATCTCAGATTTCATGGCTTCAAGCCATTTTGCGGAATCTGGGCTCACCATCGCTTCTTCATAGTTCGTAGGTTCATCATGATCTAGCAGCATGATTTCCAGAACAAGATTACCGTACCACTCTGGTCCGGATCTCGCTCTGGTTGATCTACGAGGTTCAGTATTATCTTGTCCTGAAGTTTCATGATCATCATCATGAGCTTCCTCACTAATTGGAATAGATACCGCAGAAACAGTTTTCTGTGATGTACTATTTTCCAATAAGGGAGCAGGTACAGTTACCTCGTCAAGTTCTACTTTCCTCCCACTCACTTCTTTCGAGAGAAACTCCTTCTCTAGAAAGGATCCATTCTTAGCAACAAATATCTTGCCTTCGGATCTGTGATAGAAGGTGTACCCAACAGTCTCTTTTGGGTATCCTATGAAGGCACATTTCTCCGATTTGGGTTCGAGCTTATCAGGTTGAAGCTTTTTCACATAAGCATCGCAGCCCCAAACTTTAAGAAACGACAACTTTGGTTTCTTGCCAAACCACAGTTCATAAGGCGTCGTCTCAACGGATTTTAATGGTGCCCTATTTAACGTGAATGCGGCCGTCTCTAAAGCATAACCCCAAAACGATAGCGGTAAATCAGTAAGAGACATCATAGATCGCACCATATCTAATAAAGTATGATTACGACGTTCGGACACACCATTACGCTGTGGTGTTCCGGGTGGCGTGAGTTGCGAAACTATTCCACAATTTTTCAAATGTACACCAAACTCGTAACTCAAATATTCTCCTCCACGATCAGATCGTAGAAACTTTATTTTCTTGTTACGATGATTTTCAACTTCACTCTGAAATTCTTTGAACTTTTCAAATGTTTCAGACTTGTGTTTCATTAAGTAGATATACCCATATCTGCTTAAGCCATCTGTGAAGGTGAGAAAATAACGATATCCGCCACGAGCCTCAATATTCATCGGACCACATACATCGGTATGTATGATTTCCAACAGATCTGTTGCTCTCTCCATAGTACTGGAGAACGGTGTTTTAGTCATCTTGCCCATGAGGCACGGTTCGCAAGTACCAAGTGATTCATAATCAAGTGGTTCCAAAAGTCCATCAGTATGGAGTTTCTTCATGCGCTTTACACCGATATGACCTAAACGACAGTGCCACAAATAAGTTGCACTTTCATTATCAACTCTGCATCTTTTGGCTTCAACATTATGAATATGTGTATTACTGCTATCGAGATTCATCAAAAATAGACCACTCTTCAAAGTGCATGACCATAAAAGATATTACTCATATAAATAGAACAACCATTATTCTCTGATTTAAATGAATAACCGTCTCGCATCAAACAAGATCCAGATATAATGTTCATGCTCAACGCTGGCACCAAATAACAATTATTTAGGTCTAATATTAATCCCGA
The DNA here is from genome assembly GCF_003073215.2 of Triticum urartu. NCBI lineage: Eukaryota > Viridiplantae > Streptophyta > Magnoliopsida > Poales > Poaceae > Triticum > Triticum urartu. The sequence continues at coordinate 346,459,618 of NC_053028.1, forward strand.
AGGTAGATGTAGAGGTAGCGTGCCGACCGCGATCACATCGACTTTGGAACCGTTTCCCACGCGCATCGTCACCTCGTCCTTCGCCAGTGTTCGCTTAATCCGTAGTCCCTGTTTCGAGTTGCAAATATTAGCAACAGAACCAGTATCAAATACCCAGGTGCTACTGCGAGCTCTAGTAAGGTACACATCAATAACATGTATATCACATATACCTTTGTTCACCTTGCCATCCTTCTTATCCGCCAAATACTTGAGGCAGTTCCGCTTCCAGTGACCAGTCTGCTTGCACTAGAAGCACTCAGTTTCAGGCTTAGGTCCAGACTTGGGTTTCTTCTCCTGAGCGGCAACTTGCTTGCCGTTCTTCTTGAAGTTCCCCTTCTTCTTCCCTTTGCCCTTTTTCTTGAAACTAGTGGTCTTGTTAACCATCAACACTTGATGCTCCTTCTTGATTTCTACCTCCGTAGCTTTCAGCATTGCGAAGAGCTCGGGAATAGTCTTGTTCATCCCTTGCATATTATAGTTCATCACGAAGCTCTTGTAGCTTGGTGGCAGTGATTGGAGAATTCTGTCAATGACGCAATCATCTGGAAGATTAACTCCCATCTGAATCAAGTGATTATTATACCCAGACATTTTGAGTATATGCTCACTGACAGAACTGTTCTCCTCCATCTTGCAGCTATAGAACTTATTGGAGACTTCATATCTCTCAATCCGGGCATTTGCTTGAAATATTAACTTCAACTCCTGGAACATCTGATATGCTCCATGACGTTCAAAACGTCGTTGAAGTCCCGATTCTAAGCCGTAAAGCATGGCACACTGAACTATCGAGTAGTCATCAGCTTTACTCTGCCAGACGTTCATAACATCTGGTGTTGCTCCAGCAGCAGGCCTGGCACCCAGCGGTGCTTCCAGGACGTAATTCTTCTGAGCAGCAATGAGGATAATCCTCAGGTTACGGACCCAGTCCATGTAATTGCTACCATCATCTTTCAACTTTGCTTTCTCAAGGAACGCATTAAAATTCAACGGAACAACAGCACGAGCCATCTATCTACAATCAACATAAACAAGCAAGATACTATCAGGTACTAAGTTCATGATAAGTTTAAGTTCAATTAATCAAATTACTTAAGAACTCCCACTTAGATAGACATCCCTCTAATCCTCTAAGTGATCACGTGATCCAAATCAACTAAACCATAACCGATCATCACGTGAGATGGAGTAGTTTTCAATGGTGAACATCGTTATGTTGATCATATCTACTATATGATTCACGCTCGACCTTTCGGTCTCCGTGTTCCGAGTCCATATCTGCATATGCTAGGCTCGTCAAGTTTAACCTGAGTATTCTGCGTGTGCAAAACTGGCTTGCACCCGTTGTAGATGGACGTAGAGCTTATCACACCCGATCATCATGTGGTGTCTGGGCACGACGAACTTTGGCAACGGTGCATACTCAGGGAGAACACTTCTTGATAATTTAGTGAGAGATTATCTTATAATGCTACCGTCAATCAAAGCAAGATAAGATGCATAAAAAGATAAACATCACATGCAATCAATATAAGTGATATGATATGGCCATCATCATCTTGTGCTTGCGATCTCCATCTCCGAAGCACCGTCATGATCACCATCGTCACCAGCGCGACACCTTGATCTCCATCGTAGCATCGTTGTCGTCTCGCCAATCTTATGCTTCCACGACTATCGCTACCGCTTAGTGATAAAGTAAAGCATTACATCGCGATTGCATTGCATACAATAAAGCGACAACCATATGGCTCCTGCCAGTTGCTGATAACTCGGTTACAAAACATGATCATCTCATACAATAAAATTTAGCATCATGTCTTAGCCATATCACATCACAACATGCCCTGCAAAAACAAGTTAGACATCCTCTACTTTGTTGTTGCAAGTTTTACGTGGCTGCTACAGGCTTAAGCAAGAACCAATCTCACCTACGCATCAAAACCACAACGATAGTTTGTCAAATAGACTCCGTTTTAACCTTCGCAAGGACCGGGCGTAGCCACACTCGGTTCAACTAAAGTTGGAGAGGCAGTCGCCCGCAAGCCACCTATGTGCAAAGCACGTCGGGGAAACCGGTCTCGCGTAAGCGTACGCGTAATGTTGGTCCGGGTCATCTCGTCCAACAATACCGTCGAACCAAAGTATGACATGTTGGTAGGCAGTATGACTTATATCGCCCACAACTCACTTGTGTTCTACTCGTGCATATAACATCAAACCATAAAACCTAGGCTCTGATACCACTGTTGGGGAACGTAGTAATTTCAAAATTTTCCTACGCACACGCAAGATCATGGTGATGCACAGCAACGAGAGGGGAGAGTGTTGTCTACGTACCCACGCAGAACGACTGCGGAAGCGATGACACAACGTAGAGGAAGTAGTCATACGTCTTCCCGATCCGACCGATCCAAGCACCGTTACTCCGGCACCTCCGAGTTCTTAGCACACGTACAGCTCGATGATGATCCCCGGGCTCCGATCCAGCAAAGCGTCGGGGAAGAGTTCCCTCAGCACGACGGCTTGGTGACGATCTTGATGTTCTACCGTCGCAGGGCTTCGCCTAAGCACCACTACAATATGATCGAGGTGGAATATGGTGGCAGGGGGCACCGCACACGGCTAAGGAACGATCTCAAGGATCAACTTGTGTGTCTAGAGGTGCCCCCCTGCCCCCGTATATAAAGGATCCAAGGGGGAGGGGCTGGCCGGCCAAGGAGGGCGCGCCAGGAGAGTCCTACTCCCTCTGGGAGTAGGATTCCCCCCAAATCCTAGTTGGAATAGGATTCCTTAAGGGGGGGAAAGAGAGAGAGGGGGGCCGGCCACCTCTCCTAGTCCTAATAGGACTAGGGGAGGGGGGAGGCGCGCGGCCACCTTGGGCTGCCCCTTTCTCCTTTCCACTAAAGCCCACTAAGGCCCATATAGCTCCCGGGGGGTTCCGGTAACCTCCCGGTACTCCGGTAAAATCCCGATTTCACCCGGAACACTTCCGATATCCAAACATAGGCTTCCAATATATCAATCTTTATGTCTCGACCATTTCAAGACTCCTCGTCTTGTCCGTGATCACATCCGGGACTCCGAACTAACTTCGGCACATCAAAATGCATAAACTCATAATAACTGTCATCGTAACGTTAAGCGTGCGGACCCTACGGTTCGAGAATAATGCAGACATGACTGAGACACATCTCCGGTCAATAACCAATAGCGGGACCTGGATGCCCATATTGGCTCCTACATATTCCACGAAGATCTTTATCGGTCAGACCGCATAACAACATACGTTGTTCCCTTTGTCATCTGTATGTTACTTGCCCGAGATTCGATCGTCGGTATCCAATACCTAGTTCAATCTCGTTACCGGCAAGTCTCTTTACTCGTTCTGTAATACATCATCCCGCAACTAACTCATTAGTTGCAATGCTTGCAAGGCTTATGTGATGTGCATTACCGAAAGGGCCCAGAGATACCTCTCCGACAATCGGAGTGACAAATCCTACTCTCGAAATACGCCAACCCAACATCTACCATTGGAGACACCTTTGAGCTCCTTTATAATCACCCTTTTACGTTGTGACGTTTGGTAGCACACAAAGTGTTCCTCAGGCAAACGGGAGTTGCATAATCTCATAGTCATAGGAACATGTATAAGTCATGAAGAAAAGCAATAGCAACATACTAAACGATCGGGTGCTAAGCTAATGGAATGGGTCATGTCAATCAGATCATTCAACTAATAATGTGACCTCGTTAATCAAATAACAACTCTTTGTTCATGGTTAGGAAACATAACCATCTTTGATTAACGAGCTAGTCAAGTAGAGGCATACTAGTGACACTCTGTTTGTCTATGTATTCACACATGTATTATGTTTCCGGTTAATACAATTCTAGCATGAATAATAAACATTTATCATGATATAAGGAAATAATTAATAACATTATTATTGCCTCTAGGGCATATTTCCTTCAGAGCGGCATCGCACGAAGCGGGCGCTGCTCTCCGGTGGTGTACCGGCGCTGCTCCCTGAGGAGGAGAAGGAGGTGTGGAGGAGAAATAGGCAGGGGGAGAAAGCCGAGGATGACTAGCGAGAAGCCGAGGACGACTTAGTTGCGACATGCTTTTGTTGCTGACGCCGTAGTTCGCCATCGCCAATGACTAGCAAGAAGCCGAGGATGCAACACGCGATACTGCCATACCAACGCGACTACCTCCCCCAACCACATCAGGCGGGGGGTTGTGTGCGCAAGCGAGCAGTGGCGTGGCTGGGGTGGCGCGTGGTCATGGCTTGTCACCGGAGGTAGCGGCCATGGCAGCCGCAGAGGAGCTTCCTGCGAGGAAGAAGGAATGGACGAGGACGAACGGTTAAGAGGATAAGGTAGATTAAAAAATGATTCATGGGCCTACCTGTATCGAGCGTGGAGGGATCGCGAGGCTTACGATTGAAACAGATCATGCAGCGCCCGCGCGTCCAGCGTTGCGTTCGGCCGGCTGTGTTTTTTTGTATCTTTTCCTGCAATTTTTTTGAAAATCTGATATTTGTTTGAACACATGAAATTTTTTTCAATTCATTTTTTTTTCAAATTCACGAACCTTTTTACAGAGGTCATGAATATTTTTCAAATCCGTGTCAAATCCACGAACTCCTTTTCAATTTATAATTTTTTTCCAAAGAAAGTGATTTTTTTCCAAGTTCATTGAATTTTATTTTGAAAATCCGTGAGCTTTTCCTTTTCAAAACCATTGTAGTCTTTCTAAATCTGTGAACATTTTTTTCAAAAATCACAATTTTAAAATCTGGTTCAGGAGGTTCTTATTTTTTGTTTGCTATTTCCTACTAAGATGGCCACCAGTTTTTATACCGTTTAAAATAATTCAAGCAGTGTTGACCACGGAGTGTTCCCGTCCTCCACGCTGGGCCGACCCATTTTTTTTCTATTACACTGCAAAAGAAAATGCGTGCACCTATTTTATCTAATGCGTGAATCTTTTTTCAATACGTTTATTTCATATTCATCAATCTTCTTACAAAACTCGTGCACCTTTCCGAATCCATGAACTTTTTTTCCAATCCACGAACTCTTTTCAAATTTTCATATTTTACCAAAATCCGTGGAGTTTTCATTTCAAATTTTGTGTACTTTTTTCTTCTAAATTGATGAACTCTTTCCGCGCGCGCACCTCACAGCGCAACAAATCCTGGGAGTCCCTAGCTGATGCTCCCAGGTGCAAAAGAGAAGAGCTTTCGTGCAAGGCGCCATTTGAATGGGCCAGCCCATTCCCTGGCGTCACCGCGAGCCAGTACTAAAAATTATGCTGTATCGACTATCGATGAACCGAAAACGCAACCCTACGATAAAGAGCTAGCGTTCCCTACCACTTGAGCTCCTGGGCAATATTGATTAGTGTGCTGCTTTAAATATAAGATGAACATTTTTTTAATAGAAGGACATTTTCATAAATATACTATGAACATTTTTTAATATACGAACGTTTCTTCAAATATACTATGATTATTTTTTAATATATGAACATTTTCATAAATATACGATGACATTTTCTTAATACATGAAAAACTCTTGTATAATACACAAAAAGGAAGAAAAGTAAAAATAAACAGAAGAAACACAGCTTGTTCATCGTGATAAAGTATTAGTAACGATTAAAAATACACAATGAAACATTTCCTTGTATAATGTATTAATGGAAGAAAAAGGAAAGAAAAAAAGAAAAGAAAGATAAAGCCAGAAAGAACACGAAAGAACCAGAAAGAACAAGGCAGAAGGACATGAAAAAACTGAAAAAAAAAACTAAAAGATAAAAAAATTCAACAGCAGAACCGAACGAAAAAACAAAGCAGTGAACGAGCAACATGTGTTGCCGCGTAATGGGCCAGCCCACCCACGGGCGCTCCGAACGATGGGCGGCAAATAGGATCCGCCACCTATCCCGTCCGTTCTTTGCAATCCTTGTTTGGCTAATGACTCCAGGGTTTGATTTAGACCAGGATTATATAATATAGGGTGCAAATGACCGGGATTTGGACTAAAGGTTTTGATTTGCCAAACCTGTACGAGTTTTTGGGTTTCAAATGGACTTTTTCCCATCGCGAAGTGTCACACCGATAGTAGCTAATTATTGGCGGTGTTCACCTTTTCTCTTTTTTTTTGAAAAAAACACCACCCATATATTGATCAAATAACAAGAGTCTTACAATCGTTCATTACATAGGTAGCCACGCAGGGCGGAACACAATTACAAAGTACACCATCAGACCTACTAACAAAACTAAATTTAGCTAACTCATGTGCCCCCATGTTAGCCTGCCTCCCAACCTTGACAATCTTGAGATCGTCAATAAACTTGGAGCTGCTGATCGCTTTCTTTTTTAGGTCCACATAAGAGCATGGTTAATAGTATAGCCAACTGCTGGCTATAAGTCATTGTCATGTCATCTATAGCCCATCTTATAGTCAATATGTACAATAATTGATTAGAAGAGTGTATTATTTTTTTATTATATGTCTCACATTTCACGCTCACAAAGTGCCTAGGGGCACGGACTAGAGATGACTCTTCACCAAGAGCTCGCTTACCTTCTCTCTCTTCTTTTCTTCCCTCCAACTAAGCAAGAATATATTAATTTATTTCTTATAGCCAGCTGACTCAGCTCTATTGTACTTGCTCTAAGGGCATCTCCAATGGTTGTAAGATAGTTGTTGGTAAACTTTGCCATATAGGATTTTTGATGATGTGTCATATAATAAATGAGGGAAGAGAAGAAGGTTGTATGTACATGAACCAACACCCTTTGCACAAGCTCCAATGTAGAATGAGAGAGCACCTTATTTATTATTTCACATCCTATTGGGCAAACTAGATACAACTCATTAGAGTTGTTGTATGTTAAGGTGTTAATTGATGACATGACATATTTTACCAACAAATTAACATACAAACTGTTGAAGATGCCCTAAGGAAAAAAGGCGAAGGCGTTCACCTTTTCTCCTGGCGTGGAAATCGGCATCGGTGTGGTATAACAGTTAGATGCGCCACCAATAAAGTGACCAGAGTAGACCTATTTTCCTACTAGTGTACAAACTAGGCTGGCCCCGACTTATTACTAGCGTGGGCTTTTTACGGAACCCTACTATTCCTAAAAAGAGCACCGTACTAATAAGCCACGGTCAGGCCAGTACATGGGCCCCACGTATGAGCGAAAGGAGAGGAACCTCAGAACTGGACGGTGGACTGCAAGTTGATGGTAAAGAAATGTGAGGTTTGTTTTATAAAATGGCACTCACGATAGTACTATATATATAGTGGCCACTAAAGATGGTCATTCATCACATAGCCAGCTGTGTAGCCAAAGTTGAGAAACAATGGACGGGCACACCATCCTCTTGTGTATCACCCTCTCCATTCCTCTCATCATCTTTATGTTCAAAGGTCATGGGCGCAAGAATCTCCCGCCTGGTCCGCCGGGCCTGGTCTTCCTAGCCAAGATGTTGATGCATGGGGGGCCGCTCTATCATTTTGGCTCAGTACTTCGCAGCTTGCATGCCCGCCATGGCCCCATCATCTCCGTCTACCTCGGGCGAAACTTCGTTTTCGTGGCCGACCGCCGCCTCGCGCATAGCGCCCTCATTAAGGGCGGCGGTAACTTCGACAGCCGCCCACCGCCGAACGATATGTTTCAGCTATTTTTAGGGGGTTCTATGGCCGCCTCTCCCCTTGGGGCCTACTTTCGTCTGGTCCGCCGCAACTTGCACCTGGAGGCACTCCACCCATCCCGCGTCAGGCTTTTTGCGCCGGCCAGGCAGCGCATCTGCGAAGCGTTCGTTGGCTCGCTGCGCCGCGAACGCGATGCATCATCCGAGAACATTGTTACGGTGAGGCCATTCTTGGCGCGCTATTTGTTCAATCTGCTCACGTGCATGTGCTTCGGCGTGACGCCTGGCCAGGAAGCGCTGGACGAGATGCAGCAGCTCCAGCTCCAGATTTCGGACGCCGTCAGCAGGTTCCCCATCTTCGAGGGCATCTTCGTCTATCAAATCACCAAGAGGCTACTGCGAAAGCGGTGGGTGGCGCTCCGGAAGAGGCAAATTGAGCTGATGCTACCGCTGATCCGCGCGCCCCGCGGCGGCTCCGAGGGCGACGGTGGCCCCCGATGCTACGCCGACTCCCTCCTGGAGCTGCGCGTGCCAGAAGAAGGGGACCGCCCGCTCAGGGATGAGGAGATGGTAAGCCTCTGCACCGAGTTCATGATTGCCTCAATGGACACTTCCCTGGCCTTGTTGGAGTGGATCATGGCAGACCTGGTAAAGCACCCCGACGTCCAAGCCAAGCTGTATGAGGAGGTGAGGGGCAAGCCTGAGCTCACTGAAGACGAGCTGCGCGGGAGCGGGATTCCATACCTCAAAGCCATCGTGATGGAGGGGCTGCGGCTGCACCCTGTGGCCCACTTAGTCTTCCCACATGGCGTGCAGAGCGACACAGAGATGGGTGGATACATGGTGCCCAAGGGCGCCGACATCAACTTCTTGGTAGGCGACTTTGGGCTCGATGAGACCGTGTGGACCGCGGCGAGGAAGTACCAGCCTGAGCGGTTCTTGCACGACCACGACGTGGACATCACCGGGACAAAGGAGATCAAGATGGCTCCTTTTGGTGCCGGTCGAAGGATGTGCCCGGGCTACGTGCTCGCCATACTGCACGCCGGAGTACTTCGTGGGCAGCCTCGTGAGGGAGTTCCAGTGGCTGCCGCCAGCACAAGGTGGACAAGACACTATCGACATGACGGAGGAGCTAGCTGTGGCCATCAACATGAAGCACCCGCTCCGTGCTCGCATCATCCCAAGGGCTTAATTAGTTACTTCACGAGGATGACGTAATAAATAAGAAACCACCTCCCGGCCTCTTAATTTGATCGCATCACATTTTTTTTTAATAATATTGTCTCCTCTTCAAAATTGTCTGTTAGCATAATAAAAACTGTCCTTTTGGTGTTTCGTTTCAGTTTTCAGTATACTGTAGCGGTTCAGCATATTTTCGGCAACACTCTCGAGTTCCGGCTCATGGTTGGCCGGAAAATATCCCCCAAACTCTTATCTGAGCAGTGATTATGGGTACCAGCCGATATATTCGGATACAGCCCGGTATCCGCACTTCTTGCCAAACCACCAGAAATCTATGTACCGAGCAAGAAAATTCCCTTCATGTTTCTTGGGGTCTAGGGTTCGTATTGAAGCTGTGTTTATTCCTTTTTCACCTTATTTAGTTTAAAAATAAATAATAATAATAAATTGACGGTGCTATGGCAAGCTTACGCCGGCCTGAACCATTTTTCATTATCGCAGATGAGATTGAGATACAAAACAATGATAAAAATAAATAAAAATGATGTAGGTGTGATTTGATCCAGCCATACTGCACGCGGAGTACTTCGTGGGCAGCCTCGTGAGGGAGTTCCAGTGGCTGCCGCCAGCACAAGGTGGACAAGACACTATCGACATGACGGAGGAGCTAGCTGTGGCCATCAACATTGAAGCACCCGCTCCGTGCTCGCATCATCCCAAGGGCTTAATTAGTTACTTCACGAGGATGACGTAATAAATAAGAAACCACCTCCTGGCCTCTTAATTTGATCGCATCACATTTTTTTTTAATAATATTGTCTCCTCTTCAAAATTGTCTGTTAGCATAATAAAAACTGTCCTTTTGGTGTTTCGTTTCAGTTTTCAGTATACTGTAGCGGTTCAGCATATTTTCGGCAACACTCTCGAGTTCCGGCTCATGGTTGGCCGGAAAATATCCCCCAAACTCTTATCTGAGCAGTGATTATGGGTACCAGCCGATATATTCGGATACAGCCCGGTATCCGCACTTCTTGCCAAACCACCAGAAATCTATGTACCGAGCAAGAAAATTCCCTTCATGTTTCTTGGGGTCTAGGGTTCGTATTGAAGCTGTGTTTATTCCTTTTTCACCTTATTTAGTTTAAAAATAAATAATAATAATAAATTGACGGTGCTATGGCAAGCTTACGCCGGCCTGAACCATTTTTCATTATCGCAGATGAGATTGAGATACAAAACAATGATAAAAATAAATAAAAATGATGTAGGTGTGATTTGATCCAGCCATACTGCACGCGGAGTACTTCGTGGGCAGCCTCGTGAGGGAGTTCCAGTGGCTGCCGCCAGCACAAGGTGGACAAGACACTATCGACATGACGGAGGAGCTAGCTGTGGCCATCAACATGAAGCACCCGCTCCGTGCTCGCATCATCCCAAGGGCTTAATTAGTTACTTCACGAGGATGACGTAATAAATAAGAAACCACCTCCTGGCCTCTTAATTTGATCGCATCACATTTTTTTTTAATAATATTGTCTCCTCTTCAAAATTGTCTGTTAGCATAATAAAAACTGTCCTTTTGGTGTTTCGTTTCAGTTTTCAGTATACTGTAGCGGTTCAGCATATTTTCGGCAACACTCTCGAGTTCCGGCTCATGGTTGGCCGGAAAATATCCCCCAAACTCTTATCTGAGCAGTGATTATGGGTACCAGCCGATATATTCGGATACAGCCCGGTATCCGCACTTCTTGCCAAACCACCAGAAATCTATGTACCGAGCAAGAAAATTCCCTTCATGTTTCTTGGGGTCTAGGGTTCGTATTGAAGCTGTGTTTATTCCTTTTTCACCTTATTTAGTTTAAAAATAAATAATAATAATAAATTGACGGTGCTATGGCAAGCTTACGCCGGCCTGAACCATTTTTCATTATCGCAGATGAGATTGAGATACAAAACAATGATAAAAATAAATAAAAATGATGTAGGTGTGATTTGATCCAGCTACATGAAGGCAAGAGAGGCTAATACATGACCTAACCACTACGCTAGTAGGAGGATGCTGATAAAACTGAGTCCAGTGCTTATCTATAGAATATTTACAACTTTAAATTCAAAATTCAATTTGAAATTGCATCCAAAAAAATTCCGGTATTTTGTCGTTACCGCGGTAACCGCAAATATCGGTGCCCTGCGAGAAATAAAATGCATTCGGGATCCAAACCCTTGCTGTGGTCAAGGCACAATGCTCACTATTCCCCATTCTCTCGGCCTCTCGTCTCTTCTTCCTCGAGCGCCTCGGCTCCTCCTAATCTTTTCCTCACCACCCACACGAAGTCACCATGGGCATCACTTCCTCTTGTGCCTAGGCCGACCCATCGAATTATGGGCTTGGTAGAATTTTATATTAGTTACTTCCATATACTACCGGGAATTTAACGTTATATAACTTGACTTGTATATTTCGATAATGGGCTTCCTCAAATGCTCGGGGTTTTCATGAGCAAGCAAGTTGGATGGACACCCACTTAATTTCAGTATTGAGCTTTCATACACTTATATCTCTTAGTGCATCTATTGCATGGCAATCCCTACTCCTCGCATTGATATCGATTTATAGACATCTCCATAGCCTTTTGATCCGCCGAGTTGATGCAAGACTTGCCTCCTCTGTTTCGATAATTTGACCCCTATCACTGCATTCTATTCCCCCTAGTGCTATGTCTATGGCTCACGCTCATGTATTGCGTGAGAGTTAAAAGTGCTGATAGTTTAACACTGGGGTGCTACTGATTTATATATTTGCCGCGAAGATGGAGTCATATCATTGCTAATATGAGAAAGTGAGTAGGGATAACATTCGTTAATGATCGTATATTTTGGATGTCTAATGATTATGCTTCTTATGTTCGTGGATATTATTATGTTGATATTGTTATTTCATCCCTTCATAATTTATATGCCATAAAAGAGATTACATGATAGACATGTTAGATAGCATTCCACATGAAAATTTTGTTTTTTATCATTTACGTACTCAAGTAAGAGAAGAAATTAATCTTGGGGATGCTAAATCGTCTCCAACATATTCACTACAAGAAACCTGTTAACCCATGACGGATTTTCGGTGACAATTTCAAAATCATCATGAACGGCCTGGTACAGCACCGCAAGCCCGCCAGAAGCCCTAAACATTTCCCCGTATAAAGCCTAACCCTAAGACACACCCGTCCCTTATCTCTTTTCTCCGTCCGCCGCCACCACGCATCTCATCTCCTCGTCCCCGTCCTCCGCCTCCACGCCTCCCATCTTCTCCACCCCGTCCTTTGCCTCCACTTCCCCACCTCCAACCGATGAGGGCAGCCAAGATCCATGGCGATGGCGGCTGAAGCTGCCCGATGGAAGCGGAAGCCAACCATAGCTGATGCGGTGAGCAGCTGCTACTCGCAAGCAACGACCAGGGCCATGGATCTACTGCAGGGGCCTTCTACTCCGTCTCCCAGGCCGCGCAGCTGCCTCGCCGTCTGGAGATTCGGATCAGCCAGCGCGGGACGAGGAGAGGACGACGACTGTGACCTGTAGGAGGCACAAGCTCGACCTTGCTAGGGACGATGCCACCCCGCACAAGGTCCCTCCCTACCCCATCGTGTCCTTTCTCCTCCATTCATTCTTTCTCTGTCCCATCCCCAATCAAGTTTTTTTTGCTTCGATTCAGATCAACAGGAGCTCTCCGTCTCTCCAGTTCCATGGACGGTGACGACCGGCACCCCACCCTCGAGCTTGACAGCAAGATCGTCCGCCCCGACCACCATGATTCCCCACAGAACAAGGTCGACTCTCGCTTTGTTTTTCTTTCCTTTCCAAGTGATTACTGCTCTACACTAGCACAGTTCTCCAAGGGCTCTCACATTTTCTTGTACTGAACCATGATGCACAAAATGTGGGTACTTTGTTTTCGCACATGCAAGTTACAGCCAACTAGCATTGCGAGCAGTAGCAATGTAGAATTTCTGAGATCTGCTAGTTAGTTAAAGCTGCTAGTTCAATAAGTAAACGCCCATGAGATGCTCCTGTTGATTCCTTGCTACTCTGTGCATGCAGCAAGGATGTTATTGCCAGTGGGGCAGGTGATGATGCTATCTGCCATTTTGCCGAGGAGAAGAGTACCATGGAATCTTATCCTTCCACTGAACATTCAAATTCTGGCAACTCTTGATTTATCTCCATGGGATCTACTTAGTTGACCACTTTGTCCAAGTAATATTTGTGGCAGATAGTGGGGTGCGATGTTCCAACACGGTTTGTTCATTTTCTTTGTAAATGCAGTGACCACCCTTCGAGAATTTTGGAAACACAAAGTAGACCCCTCATTGTACAATAACATTGTATTTCACAATATTCTTATATTTAGGTCGTTAATACACTCCTCACATTTTCCCCATGACATGGATATGTTCAGAAGAGTAAAATGACCCCAGCAATGTAAAGTGGATTAAAATGGGCATAATACTCACGATTCATATACTTTGCATGACTAGTCCAATGTCTGGCAGCAAGTGTTGTGTTATGCAAATTTCTAGTAAATGATGCAATAAACAATTTCCTCAAGTTTTATTGCTAAGCTTTTCGGTAAACTGTCAACATTGCCTTAGAATATTTTTTTGTTAATCTTCTGTGTTTGAAGTAACTAGAATCGGGGCAATGAAAGTGCTAGTGCTTTGAAGTTATGTTCTTCTACAGGTCTGCACATATATTTCTGCAAGTCATTTCATTGCTTAAAACTTTGAAGGAATGCTAAATTTATTACTTGATGGCTTATACCTGCAGTTAGTGTTATATTTCTACATGCACGTTACTTCTAGATGCTTGGAGGCATGAAGTCATGCTCGAAATTCCATAGTGCCTTAACCATCAATGGCAACATAATTATCAAATAATGTTCACAGATAAACTTACAAAACACATCAAGTCTTTGATGTTTTTGAGCTAGTCCCGTCGCCAGTTTTTTCACTCAAAATATGGGGCACGTACACAACTTGTTTAGGAGGCGGGCTGCAAATCCGGTCAAGTGTTGTGTTTGGTTTCCATGGATGTTCTCAAAACGTGGGAAAGTGTCCAGTTCAAAGCATCGATGCATGCATCTAGTGTCCGTTATCTATAATTTTTTATTTGATTAACAATTCCATACCCTTCTCCTAAACGTACAGGTCTCTATTTTTACCAAACTAAACAATTGAAAATTGTGTATCTTTCTCTTGAACATACAGGTACATGCCATCTTTTGCTGTCAAGTATCATTACACATGATAATTGAATGAATCTTGTGCATTGTATTATGTATTGTACCCCATTGTCAGACAAGTGTTTTTCTATTTCTTGTTTGCATGATATGCAGAGTACTTAACATTTCATATTTTACCCATAATTTGGTTGTCTTAATTAATACAGATCTACATGAAACTTATATGTAGCAGATACTATGTTATTCAGTTTTTACATTTGTTACAATTCTCTTCTATCTATTTATATCTAACATACCGAATGGTCTTGTAAATATGCTAGGTATGATTGCATAGTGGGCTACTTGGTGCTGCCAATAACAATCAGCATGACATATGCATAGTGTCCATCAGGAGGGCTGACGACAAGATGAATAATAACTTCAGTAGTTTAATTGTTCTCTTTGTGTGAGCTGGATTGTACTATTTCCTAACTTTGTTGAGTGATATTTTGTCAACCTATATTGTAAAATTACCATTTCTTGAAGGATGTTGTAAACTTCTATATTGTAGATACCTGTGGATGATTGCATATTGATTCATATATGTATGTATGAAACTTAGGAAATACTTTGTCTTGGGCCATAGTTTACATTATGATTAGTGGAACGCATTATGCTTAAAAATGTACTTGGTGAAAATTGGGCCGAATGAAATAGGCTAATGGCAGAACTAAATTTATATTGCCCCTAAATCCATGACGATTTCTGTGACAGAAAAAAGTGTCCACGTAGGCAGCCACGTCATCGCAGTTGGTCAATTGAAAATCGTACGTGGCGTTAGTCCATGACGGATTGTTCCGTCACAATGGTTTGGGCCTTGGGCGGGCCTGGGGCAAATCCATGACGGTGAAAAACCGTCATGGGCAGCATGATGTCAAATTATGACGCGATATACATGACGGACATTAACTCCGTCATGGGTGGGCACCCATGATGGTTTTCTCCTGTTCCATGACGGACTGTTACCGTCACGAATTAACAAATTTCCTGTAGTGATTTATAACTTTTGCTTGTTTCATGCTATTATATTATTAATCTTTGATATTTTATATGCAATTATATGCTAGTTTATATCATTTTTAGGACTAAACTATTAATTTTATGCCCAATGCCAGTTGCTGTTTTTTTGCTTCATTTTTACTTTTCAGAAAATCAATATCAAACGAAGTTCAAAGGGAAAAAACTTCGAATTATTTTTTTCTGGACCAGAAGGAACCCTAAAAGTTTTGGGAGAAGACCAGAAGGCATACCGGGGAGTCACAAGACCATATGGTGCGCCACGGCAGGGTAGTCGTGCCCTCTAAGCTTGTGGGTCCCACGTAACTACGTTTGACCTGATTCTAAGCCTACAAATTCTCAAATATTCCCCAAACCAACAGAGAGCCGCCCAAAACACTTTTTCCGCTGCCACAAGCTTCTGTTCTTCCGTGATCCCATCTAGAGGTCTTCTCCAGCACCCTGCCAGAGGAAGAACTGATTACGGAGGGCTTCTACATCATCCTTGTCGCCCTACCGATGATGCATGATTAGTTTACCACGGACCAACGGGTCCATAGCTAGTAGTAAGATGGTTTCTTCTCTCCCTTTGATCTTTAATAATATGTTCTCCTCAATCTTGTTGGAGTTCTATTCGATGTAATCTTCTTTTGCGGTGTGTTTGTTGCGATCCGATGAATTGTTAGTTTATAATTAGATTATTCATTAAAAGTAATTGATTATTTTCTGAACTTTATTACGCACGATTGTTATAGATTTATGTTTCTCTCCAATCTATATGTTTGGTTTGGCCAACTAGATTGATTTATTTTGCAATAGGAGAGGTGTTTTGTGATGAGTTCAATCTTGCGGTGCTCTATATCCCAGTGACAAAGTAGGGGACAAGACACATATTTATATTGTTCTATTAAGGATAAAATGATGGGGTTTATTCATATTGATTGAGTTTATTTTGTCTATATCATTTCATGTTGCTTAAGGCGTTACTCCATTTGTTATTAATTTAGTAACCCACATGCATGCTGGATAGCAGTCGATGGGTGGAGTAATAGTAGTAAATGCAGCAAGGACCCGGTCTACTTGTCTCGGATATGATGACTATATATGTGATCATTGTCATGAATAACATCATATGTATGCGCTTTTCTATCAATTGCCGAACAGTAATTTGTTTACCCATCATATGCAATGTGTTCGAAATAGAAGCCTTTGTGAAAATTATGCCCTCGTGTCTACTTTTAACATATATAAAATCCAACAATACCTGGCTGCACTTTTTCTACGTCATTTTATTTTGCAATTTATTTATCTATCTAGCACTAAAAGATTTGATCCTTGAGAATAACCTCCAAGGAGATTGACAACCCTCTTGATTGCTTTGGTTCAACTATTTGCTTTTGTGTGTGCATATGCTGCTAATGAAATTTTATGCGGTTCTTCTACTGGATTGATTACCTTAATTCTTAACTGAGTGAAATACTTATCTCTACTGTATTACATCACCCTCTCCTCTTTGAGGACATCCCACCGCAGTTCACAAGTAGCAATTGGTCGTCCATTCTCTCGCTTGAGCTACAGGATGTTGCCAGTCACTTCGAGGGGCTGGTGGAACCTTCCATGTGGAGTCGGTGCACCCAGGATTTGGTGGCACGGAAAGAATTTGTACCATGTCCTCGCAGGCCATGGCTACCATCGGTCGCAGCTACGCGCAGCGTGCCTCGACTGTGTGGGTTAGCAGTCATCCGCATCTTCATGTTTGCCCCCTTCCTACAGCTTGGGGTCTTCTGCTTCATTTGTGTTGTCTCCAGCCCCAATTTCAAGCCAGGAGTTGTCTTCATCGTGCGCCACTCTTTGGGGCATCTCGCCCCCGGTTTTGGTCAGGAGATGTGTTTTGCCTCGGAGTCTCCTTTGGTCCTTGGTTTTTGTCGGGAGTCGTGGTCCGACTCAGAGTCACACTTGGTCTTCGGGTTCGGTCCTGAGTCGTGTATTGGCTTGGGATCGTCTACGAACTGGTTTGGAAGACGCGTCGGCTTCTGGATTACTTCTATCGGTACGCCACGTGTGTTTGTTGACTAATGTACCCCTTTTGCTTCCACGTTTGATATACGTGCAATGTGTGGGTTATGTTCCGTTTGTTTTTTGGTGTCACGGTTGTTTGTTACTTCCGGTCTAAATTTCTGTATTGGCGGTGGATATATAATGGCTGTTTAGAATGCTGGCATCTCGATTGCGTGTATGTTAGGGTTGATGTATAGCCAGCGTGTATTATTTTTGTGGCGGTGGGATCTGTGTCTACTTTTGCTAGGTTGTCATGGTTTGTTTGATCCTTATTGTCTTCAGACTTCAGGCAATGCTTAGTGGCTAATGTATCCCTTTTTACATTCGCTTGTTTTTCAGTGTCATGATTGTTGATTATTGTCAGTCTAAATCCGATAGTTCGACAGACGACAAGGGTATGTTTCCTTGCCTCACACCTTGCATTGGATCTTGGTTATGCGCAAGAAAATTGTTGTTTTGTGTAGTGCGTTCCCCAACATTGTGAACGATTATGAACGTCATTCCACTCTTGGTGAGCTATTGGCGTAGTATTTCAGAACCATCCAACACTCTGAATTACGAATGGTTCTGCCCTACAATGAACATTTTTTTTGAAGAACTACAATGAACATTGTTACACGTACTACGTGTACAATGATGGCAATGCGTCTGACTGGTCGGTCGTATTGCCGATGACCATGTTAAATTTAGCAGTATGCATGCGTTTTGGGTTGATGTAATTAGACGATGAAATAGTTAAGCCACTACACTAAAACGTCTCTGTGTACACCGGTCAAAACCCTCATCAGAAACTGAAAAATGGTCCGTGTGCACGACTCAGTCATTATGTGAAAGCACAGTATGGAAACGGAGTATTAGCAACATAAGTACTCCCTTCGTCTCAAAATTCTTTTCTTAAATTTGTCTAGATACGGATGTATCTAGTCATTTTTAGTGTAAGATACATTTGTATCTACATAATTGTAAGACAAGAATTTTGGGACGGAGGAAGTAATATATAACCGTTGCTTAGAAGTACTTACATCAGATACGGTGTTTAGTTACATAACCGTTTGGGATGAGGGCTAGGGAAAACAAAAAAAGCACAGTGAGGCTGGCTGCACAGTCGACAGAGTCCCCCGGCTCCTGCAACTTGACGGCCGCCGGTTCTTCACTGTCTTGCTCTACGCCCGTTCAGTCGACGACGCCGGCTCAATAGATGGTCGTCGTCTTCTACCTATTTAGTTATTCACAAGTCTTTATCCTATACACTCCGGCTTCAGTGGACCGTGGGCGGAGGCCCACTCCTACGCCTTCATAGGCGCCACATAGTAGTCTCCAGGCTTCCTCCCCGCCCTATAGGATATGAAAAATTCATAAGATAATCCATGTTCTTTTACAACTAAGAACTGACACACAATGTTTACAAGATAATCTATTATATACTTAAAACAAGAGACAAATAAGCCATCACGTTCGTCCACATATGCTAATAGTTTTACACCGTTCGATTAAAATAACAATGGCTAAGATTTAAAAAAATTACGTAACATCTTAATGTGTGCGTACCAACATATTGAACTATCAAGTTGTCACGTTTCCACAGTTTCAAAAAGAAAAAGTTGTCACGTATGCATGAATATGCATAAGCATGTGCGAAGAGGCATGTGGGCATCTGATTGTAATTAAACTAGGCAAGCAAAAGTGAATTCCTCACCACGTACGTGCACATATATGGTAAACTAGACTAATCTGTTTAGATTTAACGAGTCCACTCTGAACACGTATAATACCGTCTAGCAAAAAGAAAAGATGCAGTCCGTATCCACTCGTCTTAAAAAGTACAGTCCACCGCAAACAAAAAGTATAGTATATTGAAAAGAAAGGAATGCTACAATCCGTATCCATCCGCCGGATGTAGTCATTACTGTAATTAAAGTAGAGATAAGCGTTTGATTAACACCTAATCAAGATTATTAGTCTGATTATTAACAAAAAGAATACTCCTTAACAGGTATACATAATAGAGAACACAACTCGATTTATATTTGTGGTTCTGAATAATATTCCCTTTTCTTATTAGCACAATTCAGTTTAGATTCTCTCGCAAAAAACTCAGTTAACATTATACAAATTCATCGATGGGATTTAATTGACTACAAAATGCTACCCATACATCTAAAAGTGGAATAAAGTTTTAAACAAACCAGTGACCTGATTACCATTTTATTAAAATTTATATTGATGCAATGCAACAGACCGAAAAAATGAGCGAGGAAAAATAGATGCGTATTCCTCGATAGTTATTCATAGCTTCTTATCCCTTTGTACTTACACGGATCTCTGTGATCGGATTGGATGGCTCATAACGTCGACATATAAATAATCATTTGTCTATCGCTCAAGAGTCAAAATGTTTAAGATTAACTTTTTATGGATAACATCTGGCTGTAGTGGAAATACTGATTCTTCACGAAGTTGAGTGTAAGAGAGAAATATTAAGGTATGTGTGGAAATATATGGTTTTCGTTGCATAAGCTGATGTTAGACCATTAATCATTCCCCGTGACACGTCGTTGTCGTACAAAAAAATAAAGACCAAAAATGGGGTCTCCATAGCCTGATTGTGTTTCCTCTTATATATGTATAAATTAAACCGAATACATTGTTTATCCATAGATAAAATAATGGCAGATAAAAAGAACAATGCCAATTATAACAATAGCATGCAATAGTAGAGAACCTTTTAGCCAAAATGTTAAGAACAAAACTTACATCAAATTCCTAAATAATCAATTTAATTACACTACCATGAGAAGATGTGGAACCATGTATATATGGAAAGAAAAGACTACCACAAGATTTTTACAAACGACTTGATGTAAGCAATGATATTCCATGTAAATAGTCACATAGGGGCGAATCAAAATGAAAAAGAAAAATGAAGAAAACAATAATTAATATATATAGCTGCACAAATGCGCGGGTCACACTACTAGTTTATGTTATTTTACAAGTAAGAACATGCACACAAAATATGAAAGCTAAACGATGTGAAGTAACTATAAATATCTACAAAAATAAGTAACTTCACTTCTCTTAGCAAAATAGAGGAAATTTGCAACTACATAATTGTTAAGCTATGCTAATATCTATAATTTACACTAAATATCTAAACAGAACATAGTTAGAAGTTAATAAGTCACTACTAGAAAAAGGGCTATAGATGATATGGCCACTAATTGCGCACCAGACATATGGTGCGTCACTACTATATAGTAGTGACACACCATGTGTTGGTGCGCCATTAGTGTGATAGACACTAATGGCGCACCACGCCCATGGTGCGCCACTACTAACATTTTTTATTTTTTTATTTTTTTCAAAAATACTAATGGCGCACCAGGGCACAATGCGTCATTACTAGTTTTAACTAGTAATGACGCACCACTCACCTCGTGCGCCACTACAATCATTTTTTTGCAAAACTACTATCATTTTTATTTTTCGAACTCATGAATATTTTTAAATTTAATTCACGGGCACTTTTTGAATTCATGATGACCCACCTCACCCTTCTCCGCTCCACCGCCGCCGACGACCCCCCGCACCCTCCCCCGTTCCACCGTCACAAATGAATGCTAATAGAAATCCAAAAAAAACAAATTTGATTATATTTTCAAATAAAAAATTTGATGATATTTTCAAATAACAAATTTAATGATATTTTTAAAAAAATTATTACTGTTTTTATAAAAATTTATTACTGTTTCATATTCATATACATTTTCTAAAAAAATATTAGATGCAACAAAAAATATTAATAAAAAGTTACTTATGGCGCACCTCTGGCTGGTGCGCCATTGCTATGCAAAAAAAAAGTTACTTATGGCGCACCTCTGGGTGGTGCGCCATCGTTACCTAAAAAAAGTTACTTATGGCGAACCGCTCGGGGGGTGCGCCATTGCTAACCTTCCCTCTCTACCCCTTTCCCCCCGAGCGCCGCCTCCTCCCCGAGCCCAATCCCCAATTCCCCGAGCCCTCGACCTGCTGCTCCGCCGCCGCCCCGACCCACTACGCCGCCACCAGTCACCCCGCGCCGCACGGAGACGTCCAGGAGGACCGCCGTCGACTGCTTCTTCATCTACGGGTTCTCAATCGACCGGAGCTGCACCGTATCGTCGCCATCGTCGTCTTCCCCAACCTCGGCCTCCCTCTTCCACCTCGTCATATCGCTCCGCCCCCGCCAACCCCGACCTTCCGAGATCATCGTCGAGCACCTAGGTGAGGCCCTTGACCGATTTCCCCATTCCCCCGTCAGGTTCGTCGCCGTAGCCGCCGTCGTCAAGCTCCTGCGTTGCCTCGCTGCTGCGCTGTCGCTGCAGTTGGCCACGCCCGTGCACACATGCACTTGCGTGTTGCCGCCCACGGCCGCGCTCGCCCTCGCCCTGTTGCTGCTCCTCCCTCTTGCTTTACTCCTGCGGCTCCTCCTCTCAACGTCTTGCCACTGCTCTTCTCTGAAACCTCAAAACTGATGCTGCTCCTCCTCTCCACTTCCCTCCTGCCGCACTTCTCTGAATCTGAATCCTTGCTGTCTCCCTCTCTCTCTCTCTCTCTCTCTCAAATTTCTTTGAATTTGAGAAGTGTACTGTTCAGAATTGTGTAATGTTCAGATTTTATATATTCTTGCAACCTATTAATTGTTCAGTTTAGATTCGTGTTTGTCTAGTTTAGATTCGTGATATATATAAGGTACATTGATACACAACATGCAGTTGCAGCCCCCATAGATATTTTTTTTTGTTTTGAAAAAGACGATATATGAAATGTGAGAATTCTTAAAATATGAATTACCGTGAAGTAGCTTGGTCGTGCCAAGAAAATGCTGCATTTTTGGTACATGAAAGGTTTATGCTGATTCAGCAAATCCATGTGGCCTATTGAAAATTTAGAACTTGTGGTCAGGAGATGTTTGGGAAAAAGGAGTGTAGGTACTGTTCTTGTGTTGGGATAATTTTATAGATTTTTAGGAGCTAGGGGAAATAGGGTTGTAGTTGTAAACTGAAAATGGATCAGAATGGAAAAGTGGGTGTTTCTCTCAAAAATTTCAAAAGAGTAGGATGGGTCTTTATTCAAAAATGATTTATAGGAATTAAGGGTCTCCCAAAAATTTTGTGGCAATTTTATAAAAATTATTTGAATTAGTTTTAGTGCAACAAAGGCAACTCAGAGTTTGAAAATGGCATTAAAGGAATTTGTTTTTGTGGTAAATTCTATTATGAAATAATTCCTACTATTATTTAAAATATAAATGAAATGATTTGGAACACCAAGCAAGAGTTACGTTTCAAGTTGCTGAACCTTTTCATATAAGCTTGCAGAAGATTTAATTGATCATACGGAAAATGAAAAACGAAGGTCATACCGATCCTAGTTGGTATTATTTTTCATGGCTATAAGATATATTGATGTACCCCGAGTGAAGGGAAGGAGTTTGCTGGGTTTTGTCTCCGACCATCGTGTCGTGATTATTTTGCAGGTACCCTGAGAGGCCCTTGAGTTTGCCAGAATGTCGATTAACTTCCGTTCCGGCAAATTTGGATACTCCATATGCCCTATTTTCAACAAAGGTCATGCTGAAATTTTTCGTGAATTTTAGCATGACTTTGCTAAAAAATAGGACATATGGGGTACTTGCGACAAATGCATGTGCCGGGGTATCTTAGTACTTAATTAAGTAGGATCAACTTCCTCTTGTGTTATACATATAGAAGTGTGATATCAACTCATAGTTATTACAAATGTCAGTTGCTCGTCATCGATAAACCCTAATTTGGAAGAGGAACCACTCATCCTATGTAGTTTTCAATTATGAACGTAGGATATGTCGTCATCGGACGATGAAAGTCTCCCGGGGGAGTGCGGCTGGTGCCACGACGATCGAGGTCTGTGCGACATGCCTCACCTGGACGATGATCGGCGCTTCAGCATTAAGCACGAGGAGACCTTTGAAGTTGAAACGGTACGCAACGATGACAAGTGTTATTTTCATAATTAAGCATGACTTCAACTATTTCAACATGTAATTTTCATCTTTTACAATTCGAGTATAGCTTATCCCATGCCATGCAAGACGCTATGTCTTGGAGAGGATGGATTTTGAAGACCATGAAATTTCTGAAACAAAGAAAATTCACCTAAGGACACATCACGATGTGGATTTTGAAGTAAATCTGTATAATTCTGGTAGCGTAACCCATTTTGGTTGCAAAAATTGGGAAGCATTTTGCAAGATGTATGGTTTTGATGATGGTATGCTTCTCACCATGGATCTTGGTGATCCTAAAATTGAGCAAGACAATATGGACATTTGGGTCCTTGTTGATACACCTCCAGTTCTACCGCCATGTGAGTTTCTCAAACATAGTTATTAGCTAATTTATATTGTTTATTTCAAAATAGTTGACAACTTATTTCCATTGACAGCTTATTTTCATTGTTCAAAGAATGTACGGGAGATGGTAGACAAAACCCACTACACCGATGGCTCCGAATTAACAACTTACAAGGAGAAAAAATCATCTGATCGGATTTTCTACTGACTTTGAGAATTACAATATCTACAATCAAATTCCTCAACATTATGGTCAATACGTGCCACTAGTACATGTGTTCAACTACGGTAACTACCATGGAGATACCCTGGTAAGATTTTTTACGATTACGACATCCGTGCATCTTTTGCATACTTCTAAAACTAGTACATCATTGCTAACTATGAAGTTATTACTATGTTTTTCAATAGATAATCGCAGAGAATTGTGTGCCTCATTTGATGTATCAGAAAGGTAGTCTTAATGTTTTGAACATACAGCCAGGTCATCCTATGAATCTGAACTGTCCATACGAGATTTCTAAAAGAAGTGGAGACATGCAAATCAAAGGATGGAAAAAATGTATGGACAGTCGTAAGGAGGTTCTTGGAAGCAAAAGGAAGCGAAGCGCAAGAATTGGAGACAGGATGATCTTCATTCTCCACAATGGAGAGTCAGGGTCTATATTGTTTTATGTTATTTTACCTTATATAGGGTATTTAGGTCCTGCCTAATACTGATGATCATGTGCTAAGAACAATTAAGTAGGGTTGGTTCGATGACTATCAAGATGGTGATCGTATGACTTGTTATCAATAACGAGTAGAAGTTGTATGATGATGATTAGTAGGACTTGTTAGGATTAGTATTACTTTCGACAAACTCGCTACTCGCGGTCTCGAGACTTGTAATGTTCTATCTTTGTTCTGCCTTTTGAATTCGGAGACTAATATGATGAATTGTATTCGGAGACTAATCTTCTATTGTATTCGATGAATCTGCCGTTGCTGTGTGGTGCTATCTATATTCTATCCAATAATATATTTTGTAACATGTGAAAATATCAGAAAAGAAAAAAATAATCCCTAATATTCATACTAGTGGCGCACCACCACATAGTGCGTCATTAGTAAGCCAGAGCACACTAATGGCGCATCATCCACCAGTGTGCCATTAGTATGCCAAAGCACATGAATACTGGGAGGCATACTAATGGCGCACCGTGGGCTATACTAATGGCGCACTGCATGGTGCGCCATTAGTAAAAAAATACTAATGATGTGATACTAGTGGCGCACCTGTAGTGCGCCATTAGTAGGCCTATTCCTAGTAGTGAGTAATTACACGAAGATTAGCAAAACATAGCAAAATTAGAACTTCATAATTGCTAAGCTATGCTAATATCTATAAGTCATGGTAAATATCTAAATAGAGCATAAATAGAAGTTAATAAGTAACTACACTAAGCTTAGCAAAAAAGAGCAATAGTTATGTTCTAAGACGAGCAAAAATTACAACTTCATAACTACTCCCTCTGTCCGGAAATACTCGTCATCAAAATGAATAAAAGAGGATGCATCTAGATGTATTTTAGTTCCAGATACATCCCTTTTCGTTTATTTTGATGACAAGTATTTTCGGGCGGAGGGAGTACTAAGCTATGCTAAATTACGACCTAATCTGTGCTAATATCTATAACTTATGACATACTGTAAATATATAAACAATTTTGACAATCAATGGTATTGGGTTCCTTTTAGCAATCTTAGAATGATTATGTTATTTTTTTAGCTTTAAGATTAGTTCATTATTGTATCTTTGTTTGTACTCTATTTTCTCGTACAATTTTACAATTTCTTAGTTGTGCTTTCTCATGCATTACCAAACGCGCCAGTCGCCATGTTGAAGATAACTAATCTTTGTATAGGGCTGTATCCTATTTACTGCATAGATGTAGAAATCCAAGACAAGTAGGTTTATAAAAATGTATCGGGCAGTTTGCGACAGTACGTAGCGAGCTCAAGAAAATTGGGTCTATGACATTAATGCGCGGCCCAACCAAGAGACGATTGGCACGTTACATGGTCCTAGATAAGGTGCGTATTAACAGCATACACTCGTGAAATAATGCACGTGTTCCAAACTAGTAGTTGTAGGGGTGTTTGTTTCCATGGATTTTTTTATGTAGGGACTAGAAAAAGTCCCTTTTAGAGATTTTTTTACCAAACGGGAGGGATTTTTTAGGGACTAAACTAGGCATTTGAGACTAAATGAAGAAGACTCTCAAGGAGAGTCTTTTCGAGACTTTTTGGGACTTTTCCAACAATGCCCCTCCATGCACCCATTGGCCCGCCACCCCATGGTGTTGTTTGATTGTTATTTTTCTATATACTAGGGGCAACATGGTCATTTAATAACCTCTAGGAAGGGACTAGGGACTTTTTAGTCTCTAGAAACAAACAGGGAGAAACTTTTTAGGGACTAGAAAAAGTCTTAGGACTAGAGAACCAAACACCACCGTAGTAGTTGTAGCTGTTAGCTTCAATTATTTGGTGGGACTAGATCCAATTCAATTCAAAGAATTATTGGTAGTGCCGTAACAATCAATGGGCCTATAATAACAATCTTACTATCCAACCTAACAAAAAAACATTTTAATAATTTAGGGAGATATTGGCAGCCTGATGGTTGTGAGATTGAGATAATAGTGGGCGGATCTAGACGCCAATCCTAAGTTAAATAGTGTGTGGAACTAGGTGCGATTAAATACACAAACTTAATGTCACATCTACTATGTCGTTCTTGGCAGGGTTGGTTCTATTCATGTCGTTTGCTATCCTGTGCGTCACTCTTCATCGTCTTGGACCATGCATATATCCATGAGCCATGTCGGTCGATGGTAGAGGCATGGTCGACTCGGATGTTTTGACCTGTCACAACATTGTCCGTTTGTGTTACTGTATGTGTTTGAGCTGGAAGTATAGATCCGGGCGAGCGAATATACAAGGTCTTCTATCCCGCAGTTTCTATCAATATTTATGATGAACATCTTCCCACTCACGAACCTGCCGCCACTGCCAGTCGCCGTTGTTGTGACTTGCGTTTCTCCTAGCCTCCATTAGTCGTCTCCAAAGAGTAGTCATGCTTCTCCATTTCTGACGCTGGCAGACCTCGTGCATCCTTGATATCTCGATTGATTCTTGACTATACATAGTAATATGTCATGGCATTATGTGTGTTCAAATATGGGGAGTATTATCAACGTACAATAATGTAGGTGCTGCAAACCAGCTGCAGCTGTTATGTTCAATTAGATGGTGGGACTAGATCCAACTTAATTCAAAGGCCTATTGGTAGTGCGGTAACAATCAATGGGCCTGTGATAACAATCCTATTATCGAACCTATAGAAAAAGAGGCATTTAAAGATTTAGACAGAGACTGGCAGTCTGATGGTTGTGAGATCTAAACGTGAATTCTAGGTTAAATAGTAGGTGGAACTAGATGCGATTAAATTCACAGACTTAATGTGACATCTAGTAGCTCGCCTGGCGGGGTTGGGTTTTATTTATGTCGTCCGCTCTAGTGTGCAGCATTGTCCGCCATCTTGGATCATGCATATATCTTTGAGTTGTGTCGGTGGGCTTGGATGTTTTGATCCGTCACCACATTGTTCGTTTGTCCTGCTGTAATAGAGCCCAGCGAGTGAATATTTTCTATTCACCACATAGTTGTCGTTGATACATCCTACGAAAGTCTTTTCAGATAGGAGGGAGTGGTATACATATAGGAATCCAAGTCAAGTAGGTTTATCGAACTTTACCCGGCAGTCTGTGACAGTAAAGTAGCACGGTCCACGCAGGAGATGATCCCCTTGCATTTAAAGCTGTAGACATATTTGCATGGTGTAATGTACGTCTTCCAAACTATATGTAGATGCAGCTCTTATGCTCACTTAATTGGTGGGACGGTCAGATGCAATTCAATCAAAAGGCTTATGGGCCTACTATCACCTTTATTGTTCTACTGTCCTACATGTTCAGAGATATAATGGATGGATCTAGACACGAGTTGTCAGGTAAATAGTGGGTGGCCATACAGACTTTTATTTGTGGACCATGCAATATATAAATCCCGGACGGTCATCATTTTGTTGCAGGCATGGTCGGCTCAGTCGAGCTGTACCATCCCTCATCATAAATCAATTCTGTCGGTAAAAAATCTTTTGTTTATGCTAGATTATGTGTTTACCATCATGCAAACAGCCATGGTCAAGGTCACTCTCCTACATCAATCTGACCAGGTTGTTATTGGTCTTGACAAACCTTTGCAATGGTGGCGTGCCCTTTTCAAGCGAGGACTAGGTCGCGTTGAGGTCGTAGTCCAAGTTAGCGGCAAACACCATAATCGACAACCTAAACACGCTCCCAATCCACGAACTGAGTAGTTCCTTAGCCTATTCTTTTATTATCTCAATCATTTTTCTTTGGACCCCCCCTACGCCATTGTGGATCTCTCCATAACAACATTATTGTGGTCGAACGGCATTATGATGCGTGGAGTTGTGTTGAACCGTACCGCTCAGTAGGCCACCGTTCCTCATTACGTACTTTGTAAGAAATAGGGTTACAATATATTGAGTCGGTACACAGATCAGTATACACATTGTAAAGATTACAATAATGTGTAACACTATATCCTGGATCCGATCTTGGTCGGTTTACATAATCGGCGTTCGCCTATCATGGCGTGTCTTGAACTCCAAAATAGTGCATTCGAGCCCCGCTTGGGGTCTGAAACCCTTGTGGTGGGCCACCGTGTGCAGAGTGGCCAACCTTTAGCTTTAGTGGGCTGAGACAACAATGTTTAGTTAATCCTATTTTATATTCATGTTTGTTGTTCTCTCTTCAGGCGGTCTTTATCATCTGAATCATTTTTCTTTGGGCCCCAGTCGGCTGATGGCGTTGGCAAGGCTTTAGTCCTCAAGCCTGCCAGAGTGACAGACCAGATAAGGTAGCATACTACAAACCATCTATCTATCTATCTATACCTCTATATCTATATCTATCTATCTATCTATCTATCTATCTACCTATCTATCTATCTATCTATCTATACCTATACTAATCACGGACTCCCTAAAAAATCACATGTTAATTAGAATTTACAAGCCGTTTATCTAGCGGGACCAAATAATTACTGGTCTAGATCGACTCGTGAAATCCTAAATAAAATAAACTCGAGGAGAAAAAATCTCGAGGAGTCCTTGCGTGTTGTCCCACCTGTTTAGCGAACTCTTCCTCAAAACAAAACTCTTCCTCGCAGACACCACCTCCTCCCTTTGCTCAGCAATCAATCTCCTGAGATCCCAAAAAGAAAAAAGAAGCAGCAATCTATCTACAGAAACGATCCATCCAACTTCTCTCTTACCCCATTCCTTGAAGCTTGAACCATGATGAACTGGAGGAAGAGATCCTTCCATGCATGACCCGATCGGACTACAATCTAGGATGGGTGATGCAGTGGAGAAGTGTTGAGTCGGATCGAACTGCAGTCATTGTTCCCGAGGGTGCAGGGTGGAGGAAGTACAACAGATTGATGGCATCGCGGTGTCTCCGCCTCGGACATCTCCCCAAGTCTTCGCTGCCTCCAGCATGCTCCCCTTCCTCACCCACGCTCTTGGCGAAGGTCTCCAGTATCCACTGCCCCCTTCACATCCACATCAAATCCAAACTCAGCCAGCACATCTCCGCACGTCAAGTCATCTCCTTTCCTGGCCAAGGTCTCCACTGCGTTCTTTGTGCGATGATCGGCCACTGTGTTGCCGCCGGTTTCTTCTCCAATGGCTTATGATCCTATCTCAAAAACTCGATCCCAGGTTCCTTCTGCCAAAAAAAGCTTGATTCAATTCCTAACTAATTGCAGATGCATATATTTTTATGTCTGAAGCTTATTAAATATGTTGGTGAGCACACGTTTGTGGCTGCAGGAAAGCGTTGGGTCAGTTTATTTCAATTCAACCTACCCGAATGTGACTGTATGTAGCTTGGGGGGGTTGGTTGCAGAGGGGGCAATGGAAGGAGGATGGCCATGCTATGTTACGGGAGACTGACTAGGGGTGTCTTTTTGCGCTATGAGACAATAGTGTCTCCCTCTCTGATCTGACCAGGTACTTCTTTCTACCTCTTCATAGTCAAATCTGACAGCTTATGAACTCCACGACTGTACGCAGTTGTCTTGCAACATTTGTTTATTTGATGGAAGATTGGAGTGGGCAGTTTGTCATGAATTATATGGTTTGTTTCTATTCAATCTTACTGAGGAAGTATGATATATTTTCCTTTTCGCTTTCATTAGAAAGGACTTAGTCTGACATGACGAGAGTATTAGTTTGTTGCTTTAACCATGTGATTTATGAGTCAAGGAGTGTGTGTTCAGTTGAGTCGGATGTGCTAATTATCTGGCATCTATTTTTTAGTTCTATGGTAATTAGTATAATTGATTAACATATGAGATGCCTTAGGCCGCCTGACACTCTTGATTTTTTGCTTTGCGAAATAAGTTGCAGTATAGTATACACCAAGAGTTGTATTAATTTGGAAAGGGCAACATAGCTGCAGTATAAGAAATTATAAAAAGTAAATAGCGTCGAACCGATCATTGCCTTTTTTTGGCAGAAATAGGAGATCTATTATGCAATAATAGCGTTCGGAATGATGGTTTCTGATAACTACACATTTTTATTGATAGTCATCTACCTGGATGGCCTTCAAGCATGAATAGTAGATACCTTCAAGCGTGAATAGTTGAATTCTTACAGTACATAAATGATATTGTTTGTCACTGATCATTTCTTATGTAGTTTTCCTTTACTGAGTTTGTATCTTTTGTGTCGTAGTATATCTGTTCGCGAGAATGATGCTCAGAAAAACTATCTACAACATGGTAGAATCCTATCATTGTATTCTAACACAAAACAGTTAAGCTGTAGCAACAGAGACAGGAACGAGAAAAACAGCTTAAGTACAGTGTACGGACAAAAGAGCATTAGATTACAGTTGCTGAGAGATATTGTATGATTGTATGTGATTGGTACAACAAAATTGACAAACTTTGTTCATTAATATCGTAATTTCAAGATGAATTGGAGAAGGGAGTCCGTATTACGTTTGCTAATCTGTAACAGGCAATCTGTATTTCTGGTATTGATGTACAGTTATAAGAAAGATATATATTCCAGATATTTGCTAAGCATGGTTGAAAATTGATCTGGCAGGAATTGTATGCTTTGTGACTGAAGACAAGAGACTGGTGTCACGGCGACTTGCAGCCACTCCGTCCTACGTACCACCAAGCTTTCAGTCTCTCGATTTGTGCTATTTTCATATTAACACTGCCATTGGGGTAAATCTATGTTGTTTACTGATCTAATCAAGCTATTAACAGGATTCCATGTTTCCTACATTGCATTATCTGATCATTAGTAATTCAACCAACATTGTATTAGTTGAATGTTGATCCTCTGATAATCTTAATACACCCATGGGTAGGATTTGACGAAATAGGGGAAATAAATAAAAAGGAGAAATATCACACGGTATTCTCCTCTTCGATTATATGGGTACAACCGTGTGTGTCCGTACACAGTACATGGAGTTAATGGGTTAATGCGCCTAAAGCGTGTAAGGACCCATGACATATTAAAAAATTGTACATGTTGAGTTAAACAATATGTACATATCTATGTTTTTCCTATTACGGGACATTTGACGATGTTTTATTTTGAGCCTAATCAAAATGCTACAGAAATGCAAGTCAAGGTTTAGTTACTGTAATTTCACTTGCTGGAATTTAGTCCATTTTGGGCAGCCCAATAACTATTTCAGAAATTCCTAATAAATCCTAGAGGCCCACTTAGCCCATTTGTGCAAGGCAAGGAATACTACTAAAGTTTAGTCCCACATTGCTAGTTTAGTGGGAGTTGGACCTCCTTATAAGGGAGGTGCTTTCCCCACTTGTACGAGTATGAGAACAAGAGAGATATCCACGCGCGCTCCTCCTCCGCCGCCCGCCGCGCCGCGGATTGCGGGAATGAGCCGAGCCGATGTCTAAATTTTTGCCATGCACTACGGGTATACGAGAGGTCACTCGGGAGTTGGAAAGTTTTTGCTGTAGTGGATATTGAATACGAACGCTGCACCCTTTGGCTGCTGTCTGTTCGTTTCATCTCCCGCGTTCCCTTCAGCTCCCGGCGCAGCCTCTCGCCTCTTTCTCTTGCGCCTATAAAAGGGAGGTCGCTGCTCTAGAGAGACGCACCAGAACTTCTCCTTCCTCTCGCCACCGGTTCCGATCTCTGAGCTCCTGCTGTCTTCCTCATCCCGGCATGCGGCGTGCACCGCAGGTCGGGACAGTAGGCCTCCGAAACCGCACCTCTTTGAGTCCTGTAAGGGAGAAGGGTGATAAGGTTTTTGGGGAGCGCTCTGCGCGACTACTGACTGACTCCTTCGTCACGGACGCTCCGGACTCTGACGACTACTTCCCCGACGACTACTTCTTCCTCGACATCGACAACCTCCTCGACACATGGCTGGCAAGGACACCGACCTCAAGTCTAGTGCTACTGCTGCTGCTGTCCCGTATGTGTTCTTCTTTCTGTTAGATATCCTGCCACAGTTTCTCGTACTAGTACTTGCCCTAAATATGTTAGGTTCTACCTCATATATGCAACTAGTTCTACAGTCTGCTATAGATATGATAAGCTACGGTTCATATATGCAGAATCTATTTTCCTTCTCTCTCTCAGAACACATGACTTGTTTTATCTCTACTATATTAGTCATGCTTTATCTAGTATTTCTGTTAATAAAATCATTTGGTAAATTGCTCATATTTCCAACAATCCAAAAACCTTATTATAGGCAATTTACCCCAAGTGGTTTTGCTGCTTCCATGAGACCTCCTATGTTTGAGGGTATCCACTATAAGAGATGGCGCGTGAGAGCGGTCTTATGGTTTCAAACCATGAGTTGCTATGACGCCACTCTCGGCAAACCTGAAGGAGAGCTTGATGCTCAACAGGCACAAGCTTTTCAGAAAATGGATACTCTGTTTAAAGCTGCTCTCTTGAGTGTTCTTGGTGAGAACATAGTTGATGCTTATGCGTCAATTGATAATGGAAAAGATATGTGGGATGCACTCGAGGCCAAGTTTGGGGTCTCGGATGCTGGCACTGAGCTGTACATCATGGAGCAATTCTATGATTACAGGATGACTGAAGAGCGCTCCGTGGTTGAGCAAGCTCACGAGATACAATCATTTGCTAGAGAACTTGAGCACTTCAGTTGTATGCTACCGGACAAGTTTGTTGCTGGAGGTATCATCACTAAGCTTCCCCCTTCATGGAGGAACTTTGCTACCTTGCTGAAGCATAAGAGGCAGGAGTTTTCCGTCCCGGATCTCATTGGCACTCTTGATGTGGAAGAAAAGGCGAGAACAAAGAACACACGTGCTCGAGGTATTGAGGGAGGATCTAGTGCCAATGTGGTACAGAAGTAGAACTTCCAGCCCCACAAGTTCAAGAACAAGGGCAAGTTTGATGGAAAAGTAAAGTTTGATGGGAAGAACAAGGCTGTGCAACACACGAACTTCAAGAAGAAGAATGGCAAGAAGAAAGGTGCTTGTCATGTGTGTGGGTATCCTGATCATTGGGCTCCTGGTTGCCCTAATCGCTATGACAAGCGTCATCCTGGGAAAGGCGGCAAGACCGCTAATGTTGTCATTGGAGACACTGACATGAAGGATGCTGGGTATGGTATATTTCCCACTATTCTTTCAGTATGTCATTCTCCTGACTGGTTGATTGACACGGGTGCTAATGTGCATGTATGCGGTGATATTTCCATGTTTTCGTCTTATCAGACCGCATGGACATCAACCGTGCAGATGGGCAATGGTTCAAGTGCTTCTGTTCGTGGTGTTGGCACGATCGATCTGAAGTTTACTTCGGGGAAGATCGTGCGGCTGAAGAACGTGCATTATGTCCCCTCCGTCAATAAAAATCTTCTTAGCGGATCTCTTCTATGTAGAGATGGCTACAAGCTTGTCTTTGAGTCGAATAAATTTGTAATATCCAAGTATGGAACCTTTGTTGGTAAAGGCTATGACTCCGGAGGCTTGTTTCCTTTATCCTTATTAGACATTTGCAATAAAGTTGTTAATCATATTTGCAACGATAGTGAATCCAATGTGTGGCATTCACGTCTTTGTCATGTTAACTTTGGTTGCATGTCGCGACTAGCGAAGTTGAACTTAATCCCTAGTTTCACCACCGTCAAGGGATCTAAGTGTCAAGTGTGTGTGCAAGCTAAGCAACCTCGTATGTCTCACACGATTGCGGAAATAAGAAATCTTGCACCACTAGAGCTCATACATTCAGATCTATGTGAAATGAATGGTGTGTTGACAAAAGTTGGAAAGAAATATTTCATGACGTTAATTGATGACTCCACTAGATACTGCCGTGTGTATCTTCTAAAATCTAAGGATGAGGCTTTGAACTTTTTCAAGATCTATAAAGCTAAAGTGGAAAACCAACTTGATCGAAAAGTCAAGAGGCTTAGGTCCGACCGTGGTGGAGAGTATTTTTCCAATGAGTTCGATGCTTTTTGTGCGGAACATGGTATAATCCATGAGAGGACTCCTCCCTACTCACCTCAGTCAAATGGGGTGGCCGAAAGAAAGAACCGTACTCTAAATGATTTGGTTAACGCCATGTTAGATACATCGGGTCTCTCCAAGGCATGGTGGGGGGAGGCGATATTGACAGCATGTCATGTCCTGAACCGAGTCCCCACAAAGAACAAAGAGATAACTCCATTCGAGGAATGGGAGAAGAAAAGGTTAAAACTCTCTTATCTGCGAACATGGGGTTGTTTGGCGAAGGTCAATGCTCCAATTTCAAAGAAGCGGAAGCTTGGACCAAAGACTGTGGATTGTGTTTTCCTGGGATATGCTTTTCATAGCATTGGTTATAGATTCTTGGTTATAAAATCTGAGGTACCTGACATGCATGTCGGTACGATCATGGAGTCGAATGATGCGACTTTCTTTGAAGATATCTTTCCCATGAAGGATATGGCTACCTCATCTAATCAGGAGATGCCTAGTTCATTGAATCAGGAACCAGTTACGATTACCGAACCTACAATTTTGATGGAACACTTTGAAAGTCCTATGGAGGAGAACAATGAAGTTGCTATTAGGAGCAAGAGACAGAGGACTGCAAAGTCCTTTGGTGATGATTTTCTTGTGTACCTCATAGATGACACTCCCAATTCTATTTCAGAGGCCTATGCATCTGAAGATGCTGACAACTGGAAGGAAGCGGTTCGTAGCGAGATGGATTCCATCTTGGCAAATGAAACTTGGGAGATAACTGATCGTCCTTATGGGTGCAAACCTATAGGATGCAAATGGGTATTCAAGAAGAAGCTTAGGCCTGATGGTACTATTGAAAAGTACAAGGCTCGGCTCGTGGCTAAGGGTTATACCCAAAAGGAAGGTGAAGACTTCTTTGATACTTACTCACATGTGGCTCGACTCACCACTATTCAAGTTCTACTTTCACTAGCTGCCTCGCATGGTCTTCTCGTTCATCAAATGGATGTTAAGACTGCTTTCCTAAATGGAGAGTTGGACGAGGAAATTTATATGGAACAACCAGATGGGTTTGTACTAGATGGTCAGGAAGGGAAAGTTTGCAAATTGCTGAATTCTTTGTACGGACTTAAGCAAGCACCCAAACAGTGGCATGAGAAGTTTGAAAGAACTTTAACAGCTGCAGGCTTTGTTGTGAACGAAGCTGACAAATGTGTGTCCTATCGCCATGGTGGGGGCGAGGGAGTTATCCTGTGCTTGTATGTTGATGACATACTGATTTTCGGAACCAATCTGAATGTTATTAAGGAGGTCAAGGATTTCCTATCTCATTGTTTTGAGATGAAGGATTTAGGAGTGGTTGATGTCATTCTGAACATCAAGTTGTTGAGAGACGATCATGGTGGGATTACATTGCTTCAATCTCACTATGTGGAAAAGATCTTGAGTCGCTTTGGCTATAGTGACTGCAAGCCCTTTCCAACACCATATGATGCTAGTGTGTTGCTTCGAATGAATCGATGAATTGCTAGAGACCAATTGAAGTATTATCAGATTATTGGCTCGCTTATGTACTTAGCCAGTGCTACAAGACCTGACATCTCTTTTGCTGTTAGCAAACTGAGTCGGTTTGTTTCAAAACCAGGAGATGTGCATTGGAAAGCTCTAGAAAGAGATTTGCGTTATTTGAAAGGCACTGCAAATTATGGAATTCACTACACTGGGCATCCAAAGGTGCTTGAAGGGTATAGTGACTCAAGCTGGATCTCAGATCCTGATGAGATAAAGGCCACGAGCGGTTATGTATTCACTCATGGAGGTGGCGCTGTTTCTTGGAAGTCTTGCAAGCTGACCATCTTAACGAGGTCAACAATGGCAGCAGAACTCAGATCACTAGATACACCTACGGTTGAAGCAGATTGGCTTCGCCGGCTCTTGAATGACTTGCCGGTTGTTGAGAAACCTGTATGTGTTCTTCTTTCTGTTAGATATCCTGCCACAGTTTCTCATACTAGTACTTGCCCTAAATATGTTAGGTTCTACCTCATATATGCAACTAGTTCTACTGTCTGCTATAGATATGATAAGCTACGGTTCATATATGCAGAATCTATTTTCCTTCTCTCTGTCAGAACGCATGACTTGTTTTATCTCTACTATATTAGTCATGCTTTATCTAGTATTTCTGTTAATAAAATCATTTGGTAAATTGCTCATATTTCCAACAATCCAAAAACCTTATTATAGGCAATTTACCCCAAGTGGTTTTGCTGCTTCCATGAGACCTCCTATGTTTGAGGGTATCCACTATAAGAGATGGCGCGTGAGAGCGGTCTTATGGTTTCAAACCATGAGTTGGTATGACGCCACTCTCGGCAAACCTGAAGGAGAGCTTGATGCTCAACATGCACAAGCTTTTCAGAAAATGGATACTCTGTTTAAAGCTGCTCTCTTGAGTGTTCTTGGTGAGAACATAGTTGATGCTTATGCGTCAATTGATAATGGAAAAGATATGTGGGATGCACTTGAGGCCAAGTTTGGGGTCTCGGATGCTGGCACTGAGTTGTACATCATGGAGCAATTCTATGATTACAGGATGACTGAAGAGCGCTCCGTGGTTGAGCAAGCTCAGGAGATACAGTCATTTGCTAGAGAACTTGAGCACTTCAGTTGTATGCTACCGGACAAGTTTGTTGCTGGAGGTATCATCACTAAGCTTCCTACTTCATGGAGGAACTTTGCTACCTTGCTTAAGCATAAGAGGCAGGAGTTTTCCGTCCCAGATCTCATTGGCACTCTTGATGTGGAAGAAAAGGCGAGAGCAAAGGACACACGTGCTCGAGGTATTGAGGGAGGATCTAGTGCCAATGTGGTACAGAAGCAGAACTTCCAGCCCCACAAGTTCAACAACAAGGGCAAGTTTGATGGAAAAGCAAAGTTTGATGGGAAGAACAAGGCTGTGCAACACACGAACTTCAAGAAGAAGAATGGCAAGAAGAAAGGTGCTTGTCATGTGTGTGGGGATCCTGATCATTGGGCTCCTAGTTGCCCTAATCGCTATGACAAGCGTCATCCTGGGAAAGGCGGCAAGACCGCTAATGTTGTCATTGGAGACACTGACATGAAGGATGCTGGGTATGGTATATTTCCCACTATTCTTTGAGTATGTCATTCTCCTGACTTGTTGATTGACACGGGTGCTAATGTGCATGTATGCGGTGATATTTCCATGTTTTCGTCTTATCAGACCGCAGGGACTTCAACCGTGCTGATGGGCAACGGTTCAAGTGCTTCTGTTCGTGGTGTTGGCATGGTCGATCTGAAGTTTACTACGGGGAAGATCGTGCGGCTGAAGAACGTGCATTATGTCCCCTCCGTCAATAAAAATCTTGTTAGCGGATCTCTTCTGTGTAGAGATGGCTACAAGCTTGTCTTTGAGTCGAATAAATTTGTAATATCCAAGTATGGAACCTTTGTTGGTAAAGGCTATGACTCAGGAGGCTTGTTTCGTTTATCCTTATCAGACGTTTGCAATAAAGTTGTTAATCATATTTGCAACAATAGTGAATCCTGTTGGAAATATGCCCTAGAGGCAATAATAAATTGGTTATTATTATATTTCCTTGTTCATGATAATCGTTTATTATCCATGCTATAATTGTATTGATAGGAAACTCAGATACATGTGTGGATACATAGACAACACCATGTCCCTAGTAAGCCTCTAGTTGACTAGCTCGTTGATCAATAGATGGTTACGGTTTCCTGACCATGGACATTGAATGTCATTGAGAACGGGATCACATCATTAGGAGAATGATGTGATGGACAAGACCCAATCCTAAGCATAGCACTAGATCGTGTAGTTCATATGCTATAGCTTTTCTAATGTCAAGTATCATTTCCTTAGACCATGAGATTGTGCAACTCCCGGATACCGTAGGAATGCTTTGGGTGTATCAAACGTCACAACGTAACTGGGTGACTATAAAGGTG